>NC_087520.1:17792228-18097895 GCF_963921805.1 Phalacrocorax carbo
AAACTGCTATCTTGCATCCTAAACAGACCAAACATCGAGAGAGGGTTGTCTTGTACACTGTATTCCACTAACAGTGAGTTCTAGCAAATAATACACAACATGGAATAAAATAATTATGATTCTCCCTTCTAGTAGAAGAGACAGACAGATGGGCTGATTTAACACTTTAGTGTCATGCTACATATGGGTACATACCCCTAAAACCAGGGTATAAAAGCTGACCTTTCTGTTTGAAATTTTGTAACAGTTATATATGAGCAATATAGAGTCTTTGATACACTTAGCCTTACAACAAAGGACAAGGTATGGAAAGACTATTACCTTCCTGTTAAACATATGGAACTATGACACCAATATGCAGCCAGAAAGGAAATCCATAGCAGGGTAGGAATTTGAACACAGGTCTACTAATGTTGAAAGCTATTGTCACAGTAAAGTGCATTGTCCACTCTTTCCTATGCCTTTAATCATGGGACAGAGTAGGAGAAGTGGAATAAAAAGTGTCACCAAACTGTTAATATCAGATTGCCATCCACTTGAGTTCTTTTCACACAGGATTTTTGCAGGAGAAGGTAAATCAGGTAAATTAGTAACATTTAAGCCAACTCACACCAGAGATTTAGAGAATTCTGGCATGTCAGTAACTTTCAGACAATCGGAGGTGCCAAACACATATATCTCTCTCTCAAACCAATGACATTTGGAAATATTGCTAAAACCTATCGTCTAACAGTCAGAGGTTAAGGACAGACTCATCACCTCCTTGGGAAACGTTATTACTTGAGCAACATCTTGGGAAAAAGAAATCTTGAACAATCGTTCATAAAGGGTCAACCAAGGAAGTAGCAATAAAAGCTGACATTTCTCACTGGCAACATGCTGTTTGTCTCTGCTTGTGCTGGCAGGTTCCTCTGCCTCCCCTCTGTTTGATGCTGATTCTCCCTCATATAGCAGAGAAGGCTCAGCAGTTGGCAAGATCGAAGGGGAAGAGTATTCAGGCTGAAACCACTTGAAGTAGTTTTAGCTGCAGAATCTCTTTTCACAATGATGGGGTGTGACCCAGTGAGAGCAGGTCCCTTGGCATGACTCCCCGTAAGGCTACAATTTTAACTTTAGTAAAGTTGAGGCTGGTATTGCCCCCCTTTAATCAAACTATGAAGAAATATTGCATGCTCAGGCAAAAGCAAAACTGAATAACTTTAGGAATGGTGAAGTACTGGTGCAAACTAATATAGAATATAACAACAGATTTTTATCCCTCTTTGGATTCCTCAGGACTGAGGAAAAAAGAAGGAAGGCAATGTATCTGCTGGTGATTCCCCCGGGTGTACAAATCTCAATCTGTCAGCAAGTATTAGGTATATATACCCCAAAATCTAAAATTCATGACCGAAGTGTCACCAAGATCATACAGTGAATTCATAACCGGATAAGATTTCTCCACATGGTTGGCAGAATCATAATTTTGCTTCTTTTGACCCAGTTAATTTTCTGATTTACCACACTTGCATGATTAACTACTTTTATACAATGTTGTGCTGAAGATATCACTCTTGCTTTAAAGCTACTTATTGACAAGCATGCCTAGATTAAAAGACTCATCTAGGAAAAGTATGGAAGTACTTTCATGGCCATTAAGAAGCAACTGTGGAATTTTTATTCTAACACACACAACTGCTAAAGAGAGAGACAACTAAATCACATGAATTAGGGAATGAATCTGTCAAACCAAACTAAATATCTGAAGTAATTTGGAAATTTCACTGACTTTTTTGGGTTTTATGATCCTTTGTATTTCATGGCTTCATCCTGAAAGTCACACAAAAGATGGCAAAAACTGCTCAGAAACAAATGCACCAGAAATCCCAAATGACTACATCTTCAGAGTTCAATTTTGCAGGGGGGAGTACTTACTGTGATTAAAGCTCCATATAAGCAAGTGAGTTGCCGGCCTATTTCTCTAAACAAATTCCAAAATCACATTCTCAGTGAGTTTGTTTATTTTTAGTACACAGCATTCCAAAACTCTACTGCATGCTTTTATTTACAAACCCAAATCTCATACTAGGTTCTTTCTGGGCAATTTGTTTTCTTTAATTTCTCCATTCAGTGCTTTCTACCCTCCTGTGATGCACTTTATTCATAGGCTAATAAGAACTTTCTTTTTCCAGTAACCATGGGGAGTCAGCAAAACAGTTTTGAAACTTTATGTATACGGTAGTGATGACACTGCACAGTGCCATCCCCATATAGCATGGATTGGCTGAGCCCAGTTGCATACAGGAAGTGAGCTAGCTGGGAAAGCACAGTGAAGCAAAGAGAGCTTGCTTGAAATTAGGAATTGAAAAGAAAGATTTCTTAGAGCTCTTGTCTTAATAATGGATGCATGTTCAAATGGGGGTGGTGGGGGAAGGAAAAACACATTTGGCATTGTGGCTAGCATTAGTCTTTATGCCAAAGCCCTGTAAATCCTAAGCAGCCAAGAAAACATATGTCAGGGAAACTTATTTGCAAAGTGCTTTAAAATTAGTTCTTCATAAAATCCAGTTGGTAATTATTCATTAAAATACACCCGTGAAACATCTGATACCCACAAGTGACAGCCAACCAATTTGTTTCAACATTTGAATGTGACGCAACATTAACCCGCACAACGCAGCACGGCATTCAGTAATAACAGCACAGTTGCCATCAGATAACTTTAAGGTGGTCAGAGCACCTACACGTGTTTGAGCACTGGCTAAAAAACAAGGTAACACTGCAGCTCCTCAGCTATTCAAGTTGTTTCAAATAAAGCCATTTCCTATTCTAAATGAAAACCGTTTGCATTTTGAAATAAAAAATTTGTAAGTATGAAACACTCTGCTGGAGATGAAAACAATACAACTCCATGCACTGCCTTCTCCAGACATTACTGTGATGCTTCTATAAGGTTACCTTATTTCATGCATCATTTGGAATGTTCTACCAACGTGTAGTAACATCATAATTGCTATAATCTCTGTAGAGTCACTTCATGCATTATTTGACATTTACAGTTCATTTTCTATACATTATCGATTTAATTAATATGACTATCCTTTACTAATTTCCTGTTGGTCATTCAAGCCTGCGATGTGCATTTGGTTATTTCTATGTAGTACTACACAGGTTGGAAGCATTTTACTTGAAAGCAATGCATTCCTGTTTCTAGTCTGCTTGCCACTCAAAACTGCATTTTTACCTCTCCTCTAGAGCTCCATTCCCTATGCACATGGCACACACGGCTCCTTCTAGACAAGTTTACAGCTACATCAGTTTGACTGACTAAACCAGGCATTTGGAATATTTGCTAAACAGTAATACTGAGAAGGTTAAATCTCAGCAGGGCTCTCAGACAGGAACTGCATCTTGTTGTCTTAGGTTAATCATGTACCTAATTTGCTGATTATTGACTTGCTCCCACAAAGGATTTTACTTGGCTTGACATACCAGCACTGATCAGTGATGAACTGTCAAGCGTAGCTGTTCATTGCTTTACAGCTCTTGTCCCTAACCTGCAGAAACAAGGATTTTAAATTTCAATTTTAAAGTAGCATCTGGTGTCAACTATCAAGACTATTTTCATTAATACAAAACCATTCTGCTCCTTTCTGTCAGAACAAGGCTTCTTTTCACTAACTCAGGTCTATAACAGCTTTCCTTTCTTTTTCTAAAATTATTTCTATTGGTAGCAGCTTGGCTGAATTTTGATTGCTGGGCAAAACTGCAAGCATCAGGATGCTGTATGAATATGGGAAAGTAATTCTGCAAATTATACTGGTGGATTTCATTAACTCCAGTTATGGAAGAAGGTTGGAATTGCTTCCTCCAAAGACTGGAAAACAGGTTCTCTGAGGAGGAATATAGATCAGTAGGAAACACAGTTGATATTTCTCATTATTTAATTTAACAGAAAGGTCACTAAATTTATATCCTATCCACGTAAGGCAGATTGAAAGAAGATAAACTTTGCCTTCTCAGATGAGAACATCATAATGAAACCTAGAACAAATACATTTGATCACAGTGCAATAGAAATTAAAGTTCAGCTTGAATTAAAAATATATTTTGTACTACCAGTTACATCCAACTGGATTTCTTGTAAAAGATACAGGCATACCTCCATCATGTCTTCGTCAGACAATTATAATTAACCTGTATTTATAGCAAACCTTGATGATTGCTTAGGAGCTTTGGTTGCCCGAAGACATTTTCACTTCATGATTTACACTTCTGTTTGTTTTCCTCAACTAAATTGCTGGGTTTTTCATGGTGGAATGATAGGGGAAGTGAGTGTCAAAATTCTGAATCAAATGAGACGTGCTCAACGAAGTATACCATTACCTCATTGCAACAGTTAAAGATCCATAGACATAATTTCGCCCTCAAGACAGCATATTGAAGTATTACAACAAAAATCAAAACGTTCTTAAGAAAGGCTCCCACCCTGGAACATAGTCTCTTTAGGGCTCTTCTGTGTTGCATGGATGTCTGGCAATGGCTGAAAATTAGTCAACAGCCCTCTACAATTTCCCCCATTTATCTAGTCTTTGTACGGAACTTCAGGATGCTGATGCTACCTCTATCTCTATGGAAAACTGACCACTTGCTCTCCCCTCCTTGGGGGGTCCTTATTTCTTACCAGTTGGTTATATCTATTCGATAACTCACAGAACATTTTAAAACAGTGTACTACAGGAATTTGATGGAGTTGGATAGTAAAGCTCCTTGTTCACAAATTCTGAGAAGCAGAGGTCATAAACCCATGTAAACCTCTTTTCTCCTTTCCTGCAACTCTGTTTAAAGATTTTCATTCTCAATTCAGGCTACAGGCAGTAATAAACACCAAGGAACAAGAGGCAATGCAGAATAGTTCTATAAATGTGCCTCGCACTGGGCAGCAGATCCAAAATTCAGTTAATATTAGTTTTCCCCAGAAAATTAATTGTTCACTGTTTGTACCATGAGTTTGTGCATGCACATGGACACAGTTCACTTAGGTTGAAATCTCCTTGCAGGCAATATGTAGCAATGCAATTATGTTAAAGTCTCTGGGCTTTTAGCTTAGATACTACATTTTAACCATTTATGTAACTGCAGTCTGCTTGGCCAAATGAAAAAAAGATGTAGTAGCACTTCTTTGCAAATCAGGGCAAGGCATCTAGAAATGTTAAATGGGGCTTTCCCAAAAGGGATCATGGAGTTCTACATTTGCTTTTTGGAAATCATGTACTAAATGAAGCATTTTAAGTTTAGACGACCATTTCTGAATGAAGAACCAATTTTTAGCAGAAAGGATACGCACGAAGGGGTGCTTTCCAAAAGCTGATTGTTATTTCTGCTTCCCTTGCTCTCTAAACAATGGAGGCTCTTTCCTTTTAGTATATGTAACTGCAAATATATTATTTCTCATTACAGTTCTAACCTAAGTAAATGGGAACCCTTTGATTCACATTAATGACTTTTTAATATAATCAAAAAAATATCTCCATAATAGAAAATATAGCTATATCTTCTCACAGCAAAGAAATTAAAACAACCACTGCACAGCCTAGAAGAAAAGATACTTAAGTTTGGTCTCACTAACTTTAAGACTATCTTTACCTACAGCCCTTAGCTCTGTACTACAGGGTCACTATAAAAATGTGGTGTTATTGAGTTTTCATCTCGGAGGCTGGTTAGAAATCACAAAGAATTGGGTTTCCCAACTGCAAGACTTTCCCCATGTCTGAGTCAGATATTGTACCTAAGTACCGTGATTGAGGGAAACAGAGTTAAAGCTCTCAAATACATGGCCACTGCATTATCTTCTCTAATATGGACGGGTAGCAGTGATGCCGAAGTCTGTTGCATACCCCAGCAATACCATTCCAACACCCTGTAGCGATTAAAACTTCTATGAATATAGCAAATTATATGTTAACACATCTAGCTGTGCATGCATTCCAACTGTATGCAGTGCTTTGATACTGTGAGTTTGACCATCATTACTCATGGTTTTTGACTGCTGTACAACTGAATAGGTTTATCCCAGTTGGTGCCAACATTTTGTCAGAGGTTTTTTTGTCTCAAAACCTTGAGTGCCCAACCGCAACTTATTTAAAAAACCTGAATGGCAAAAACAGCATCACTGATTACTTTTTTATCAATGTACTCTTAAGGTATGTAATAACCTAGAAATCTTGGTATCAGAGTGTTCAGTCAAATATCACAAATTAAGCAATTCCCACGATAGTGCACAGAATCCCTAAACCTGAGCTCCGTAAGCTCCAACACAAATCTAACACAGATGCTCCAAACTTTTGCATTTGATATTTAAAGTCAACAAATTCACTGATAAAGTACCTGGGCATGTGATGGTGGGAGTCCTCTTCTTATATAAACACCAAAAAGAGCATCCTTCCCTAAGGATATGTTGAACTTCAGGAACTGTGGCTGGCTGATATGGATCTGAGACCGCCAAAAAACTCCAGGGGGCACTTCCTGGGTGACCCTGCGGCCAACTTCTGTTTCTCCGCTATCTATGCTGCTATTCCTAGTGACCCATGGTCCTATAAAATAAAAGCAAATAGAAATTTAATGAGATAACTGTTTTTAATACAGGTATTTTTATTCATTCAAGCTGATCATCTGTGGCAATGCCAGCTTTTAAATCCCACTGTAAGTGATTTTTTTTCTTTTTCTCATGCAATTTGCCTGCTGTTTCAATCAGTATATAAGAATTTGGCCCCTATATTTGAAATAAGAATGCTGTGAACATTTTTCTGTGGAGCATCTGCAATCTTCTAATCCCTCCAACCCTTTAGTTCTGCAATTGCTCGTTACTGATCAAATATAGTAACAGTAGAGAGTCAATTAAGCACATATGAATCTCTCTGTGCTCTTTCTAGCCGCATCTTGTACGCAACCAGGGTATAAAAAGTTATCAGATAGTGAACTGAAGAGGTAGCTTCGATCTAAATGAACTCATTGCAAACTTTTATTACCATTCTTTTATACAGTAAAGTCGTCAAATAAACTCCAGGTCATAGACAAGAGAGTTGACAGAAGAAATGAAATGCTCAGAAAAGGATTGAGAGGACAGTGTCAGTACTCTAACATGCGCCTTCTCCCTCTTGAAAGAAAGTCAGTGCAACTCAATGTGCTGCCTTTTAAGTTCTCTCTGCCTGAAGCAGGGACTATCTACAAGTCTCTCTCCCTCGTGCTGTGGTTAGTTAAAATCCATCATTTGATGGTTCTTCACCATGCATTATTGAAGATAAGATACAAGACCTTTCTGGTTGAGTGCTCTGGCTTCCAGCCCATGAAACAGTCAACCTTTAAAACATAGTGAAAATCCCTTCTGTTCTAAGCTGAACAGGACAGTTCTGAGGCTACACAGGTTTTAAACATGGAGTGTGATACGTGAAGAGTTAGCAGTGCTTTCAAGCTACAGTATGTAGCGATGTTTGGTTTTGTGTTCCGTACTCCCAACCAACATGGTGATAAATCCATTTTAAAATTATTACAACAGACACTACAAAGACCAGAAAACCACAGGAAATATCTGTTAACAATCACAGAAAATTAAAGGTATCATTAATATAACCATTAATACACACCGGATGGTAGCAGTAACTCTGATACAACCTGACAGTATTTGTTAAATACTCAATGTTTACTTTTTTTTTTTCATGGTGCAATGCAATTTTCAATAAATGGCAAGTTACTTTTGAAATATATTCCAGCACTGTATGAACGTAACAGGATGGTACAGAATGACATATAATTCCAGCAGGTAAGTACATAACAGCCTTTCTGTCTTGACTATCTTTAATTGAGAGCTGCAATAGCATGGTTTCAATTATAGATTCCAAATTATCTATGTTGGCGGCACTTACGCTTGTACATAATGAAACAGATATTATGTTAGCAGTGTTTTGAAATTGTAAAAGAATGCTCTGAATACCAACTGCTATGCAGTTTTTGGCAACTTGTTTGTTTCTTCATTTTCTGTGTTAATGGGTCTACAACAACATCACAGCACTAAGGAAAAAAAGCAAGCAGAAGAAGGTCAAGGACAGGCTGCAAAGAAAGGAAAAGTGGCTGAGAATGTCAAGCAGTGTGTGTTTAGAGCCACCTTTAGGCCTTTAGGCTTTTAGAGCCACCTTTAGGATGAGAGGAAACGGCCTCAAATCACATCGGGGAGGTTCAGATTGGATATTAGGAAAAATCTATTCACTGAAAGAGTGTTCAGGCTTTGGAACAGGCTGCCCAGAGAGGTGGTGGAGTCACCATCCCTGGAGGTGTTCAAAAAACATGTAGATGTGGCACTTCAGGGCATGGCTTAGGAGACATGGTGGTGTTGGGATGATGGTTGGACTTGATGACCCTAGAGGTCTTTTCCAACCTTAATAATTCTATGATTAATAGACCAGTGGCTCTTCCAGTATTATGACTCTGTCCACAGACTCCTTATACTCAATGAATTATCTGCATTATATATTTTTTTCAATTTGGTTAATTTCACAACTACAATAAAGTGGCTCCAGTCCATGGAAGCTGGTGGAAATCGTTGACATAAAGATTACTGAAGTCAGTGCAATCTATAATTGAAATTCACATGTAAAATTGGTGGGAATCTGGAGTTTAGATCTGTTTGAAATCAGAAGCCTCCCCCCGAAGTTGGAATCTGATTCTCATTTAGTTTCTTTTTAAGCAATACTTTATCATCATACTTTTTAATACGGTATATATAGAATAGTTTATACTTTTTAATACAGTTCTAGAATTCAGTGGAGCAGTGGTCATGTACATTCAGACATATGGCTTGTATTAGCAGCACAAATTTAATATTCCAATTAGTTAAAAAATAAACAGCTTATAGTCACTTACCTCATGTCATGAACATCCATATAACATATATAAATAGACACATATATATATATCAAGGGTATTAAGTACTGAAATGGCTACTGACACACATACTGACACACTATGCCACAGAATAAGTTTTAGAAAAACAAATCCTTGTCAGAACACTTTAAGAAGTGATGTGGTGTTAGAATGTCCTCACGCATACATCTGCTTTACAGATTACTGAGTCACATGTTTTTCACTTACAACAAATGGAAATTATACTGAATAGTGCTTCAGCCATTGTGCCTCACTTTTATCCAGTGCTGCAAGCTTACTGAGCATGCAAATGGCAAGGGCACCATAGCCTCTGTTGGAGATTATGGTTTCATTGGCTATTAAAGCAGCTCCAAAACACCACCATCAATTAATGACTTTTGCTAATTACATTACTTCCAAGTCTGCTAGGTATATATTCCCTGGAATTAAAACTTTGTAAATTAAATCTTATACAGGCTCAAGTTTTAGTATTTCTGGTTGAATTTAACGTTAGCTTCCTTTGGTTTTCCAGAAATCTGTTTTCTATTTCTGTTTGGGAAAGGGTATTTTTATGGAGTCAAGAATCCTCAAATACATCAATTAAGCTAAAAAGATAATATTCCAGTCATTAAGAGAACCAGAGTTACATTCACACTACTTCAGCATGCACTTCACAGGTAAACAAATACATTGGATATCAAACTTCTCCAACAAGAAGTTGTTAGAAAAAGATCTTTCCTTTATATTTCTCATGAAATTTTGAAGTTATTAACTCAAAAATAGGTTAAAACTGCAGATGAGACAACTGAATTTGTAATGATCAATCATCCTAGAGGCATGATTCAGGTTCCTAATACTGAAATGATTCAGTTCAGTTTGACATTGTCTTCGGAAGAATCTCCTCATAGATCCCTCTTTTTTGCTCTACCACATAAACGATCTGGTCTGTAGTTGTCCAAACCAATCCTTCTGGAACATTTCAGTGTCTCAGGAAAATCTATCTAGGAAGAGAACTGTGACAGCTGTAGGGGTTCAACACAGCAGAGGGTTTTAAAAGCGGGTTAGGAAAGCAACCATCACAAGTGATCAAGATGTACTTAACCTACCGCAAAGAATGGAACAGATGGATGACCCCTTATTTTCAAGTCTATATTTTTGTAGTACGGCATGCCTTAGCTTTATATCCAGCCTGTGCCATGTCTGTGAGAAACAGCTGCTGCCTCACCTCCAGCATGCTGAAAAGGATCCTTATTTTTGCTTCTAAGAATTTAATACATGAGATTCTGTTTTTAATGGCTCTACATTACAATGCTGGAATAATACAATTTAGAAATGCTTGAAGTTGTACTAAAATACAAGTTTTATATTTGCAAATTTAACTAACAACTTATGAAGTTTTAAGTCTAGCAAGCTTTCAGAGCTCTGAAGATTATGCATTATTGAATCACACTCTCATAAATTCTTGCTGAGTTACCCTTGTTGGTATGAGACACAAAACTAGTGAGACCCTCTTGGTTCTAGTCTTTGCTATTACACAGCCAGTGCACCTGAGTTGGTCATGATCTTGATGTTCTCAGATAAAGTAGAAATATTAACAATGACCTATTAAAAATTCTCACCTTGAAAATGAGTGATGCAGAGCAGCCACATAAAAATATTACAGGAGGTGTGTCAACATTGGCCTTTTCATGTTCCTTCCTCCCCAAGTTAGAAATAGAGAAATGAAATGCAAAGTAGATATGACCACTGAACCTCTTTTATTAGTCAACAGGCTTGTTTATTTTTTTAAACGTGAAAAGCAGAACATCATCCTAGTTTTATATTTGCAATGGCTTTTTCTGCACTAACAGCTTCACTTATAAGCTCTGTCTCTAGAGACTCCTAAAGTAAACTTTTTTTACAGTTCCCTTCAGTCTTCACCTCCTAATGTAGGGAATGTATCTTGCCACCTGAGCCGCTCCCTCCAGCTATCTTTAGAAGCTTTTCCATTTTGACGGACCACGGCAGATCACATTCAAAGAACATCAACTGCATTTAAGTGAAGTTACAGATGTGACAAACTGACAAATCTGGGAAGAAAGACTAGCCCAAACAACTCATACTATTGTGAACAAATAAATCCCAACATCATTATCTCTGCTGTGGGTGACTCTTTCAGAGTTTCATCTGTTTGTCTGATAATGCCATGGATACTTGATTTCTTTTCTGTGATTTTCTCTCTATAAACATCTACAAAAGAGAGTTTTAAAACCATGCTTCTTCATCATACCCAGGGGAGCCATTTCAATCGCTCAGTCAAACGTATATTTATCAACTAAATAACACTTATTCATTTAAACTGCTGTGTTATTTACCCAGTTGAATTACTATTTTGGCATATACATTTGAAAAGACTGTTTTAGCGCTCAAGTATATTTGCTTTTGAAGCTATGAAACAGGCAATACATGACAACAGCAATGCAAACTCTCCCTGCTAACTTGTCAGCAGGCCTCATCTTTGAGCTGGAGGTCAGTTTCAAGGTGGTAGCTGATAGGACTTGCCCAGTCAGCCTTTAATTTAACTGATGTCAAGCAGTGTCAGCTATGGAGGCAGAACTGTATCTACACTGAAACCAGATATTATTGAGTATACATTATAGGCTCCTCTCCCATACTGTAGTTAAAATTAAAAAATAAAAATGAAATCTGGCTACCAGTGGTGTCATGCTACAGACATCACATTTAAATAGCAATTAAGTCCAGCGCTTTGACTGTGTGCCCTTAATAATGGTGATGACTGTGAATTGCGTCTTGAAAACACTCTTGAAAAATATCTAGCAGAATAACCATTCCAACGGATCCAATGAACTACCAAGATAATCTGGACAATTTCAAATTAAATACAAGGAATAAATATCACCAATGTTGGTTAAAGAGAATTCTCTTTCACTTCTTTTCCTGTACCTCTGCATCTCTGCTGCAGACATAGCTTTCCTTTTCATTGAACTCTTTTTCCTGTTGTTGTTTGTATAGTTAGGGATTTTCACAGATGACTTAGAATTGCAAAGAAATTTATGGTACAGCTGTGTAAAGGAAACCATCCAACATAAAAATACACTCCACTGACTTTCTGCCAAAAAAGAATACGTGGGAATGACTATGGTTTTCAATGCTAGCTTGATTTTTTCCTCAAGTAAATTTGCCACTTATATGACCAGTTTCCTTACTGTTTCAGAAAAGCAAACAAAAAAATGTAGAAAATGCCTTTTCTGTACAAATTTCTTCATTTGAAAAACCAGTGCTATGCACTATTACCACATCGATCACTTCCTATGTGAACTTAGGCTTCAAAATATCTACTAATACCTAAGTGCCCTCGGTCCCAAGTGAAAACAGATTCTTTCTGAAATGTGTACAATAGATTGACTGCTTATGCAAAACAAATTCCCACAGCTATAATAAAGTAAAAACCAGAAAATGAGAGTTTGTCTGGAGAAGCTGCTATGACACATCTTGTGCTTCAGTTATGCTGAAGATGCTGGGGTACTAATGAGCTCTATTTTGTGAAGTGAGGAAGAAGGAAGCTTTCTGAATTTGTATGAGCTTTCAGGAGTCCAGTAAAACAGCTTCTGAAACAAAATCAAAATCTTACATTTGCTGGTCAGTATTCCATAGTTCTATTGTGGTGAAAGGAAAGAAATTCTGCAAAGAGAGTGTCTGCTTAAGACCACTGATCTGGCTCAGCTGCAGTCAAACAATCTGGCCCCGCAGGTACAATTAAAAGACATGCCTTAATACCCTGATACATCTGAAAATTTAGGCACATCTTCACGTTTGTGTGGGCATGCCTTCACAAGGTTCATTGTTTTCAGAAGCAAAAGCAAATTATATCAGAAATGAAATAAAGATCGGTTAGTTCACTGTGTTTCACAAGGAACAAACACATACTAGCATGAATTTCGACATCAACATAACAATCACCTTGATGGTATATAATACACCTCATCACCTAACTTTAAACACAGCAACTTGTACTATCATCATCAACACAACCACAAAAATAAAACTCCTCTTCTGTTGTGTTGAACTTAGTCAAATACTTTGCTTCTGCTAAGACAGCCCTAGAGCCTGGTGTATTTTCAGAAGACCACATCTGCAAGCCTTCATAGCGTCCATATTAATACTTCTGCTTGCTAATGTGTTAATTAAGATCTACATTACATTAGCCACATAACTACTTAATAAGATTAATCCACCTGGAAAATGATGGCATGTCTTGATTAAATTGAATGAAGGTAATGGAAGTGACATTTAAAATACATTGATTGTTATTACATTTTGATCATCTGTTTCAAAGCGTCTGAAAGGAAATAGTAGAAACCAAAAGATTCACGTTGTTTACATTATTAATGAGGTATGAGGGTTTCATCTTTTTATCTTTTGCAACATGACAAAGACATCCCTCCAGTTGTTCCAGAGTCCTTACACTGCCTGATGAGTAGGAGCAGGTTTCAGCAGGAACACAGTTGTGGGTAGCAACAGTGTCTCAGGCAGTCAAGTCAGGGCCTATTCGATTGGCACCTGAAGGCCAGCTCATCAATATGTAAAGGTGGCGAGTCTTCCCATTTAATAATTCTGTTATTCCTTTAACGTTTCCTGTCTGCTGCATTGCTAATAAAATATCTAACTATTAGAAAGTAGTAATTCCTCTCTGCAAACCAAAATGTGACTCGGAGCTGTGGCATCTGGTAGAGGTCTCAACATCACATGGAGAGAGCTGAAGACAGTCTATACAGCTTTGCAATGACCACTGAGTTTAGCTTTCCATATCTATTCAAGGCAAATTTCTACTAGATTAGTAAAAATATGTTTTTCCCCTCTCTCATCTCAAGCAAGATGGTGTCAAATTTACCAGCAAATTTAACTTTCTTCACTTCCTTATTGCCATTATATTTAAAATGCTTAGCTTGACAACTGGAAACAAGTGTTTTTCATTACACTTCAATACTTTACCATTTAATTAAATGTAATTGTCTTTTCAAAATCCACACACTATAGTAGACTTAGTGAAATATCTCATAAACTGAGCATGAAGCTGGATCAAGCTGGTTGGTCCAAAGAGACATAAACCCTGGATTATGTGAGTATCAGAACACACATTCAAATCTACCTTTTCCAATTAGTCAGTATATTTATGGTAACTGAGGTGATCTTTCAGGTCCACAATCCTTGCCCATAATTAACTTTGGTGTCTTTTAAAATGTGGGTTTCTAGGACCAGAGGTCACCATCTCTTACTGTGTTTTTCAGCTTGATAGGCCCTTACTATAGCAAATAATCAAGATAAAAAATACTAAGTAAATTCTGAATTAGTAGAAAATCTGCTAACTTTGTGAGCACACCAAAGACAATGTGTCATAAACAAAAACGCCTACACTGAAGCATTCTTTACATGGATTTGCAGCTGGAGTTACTTTGGATATTTCCACATAAATGGTACTTTATCTTAGATGTCCTCTGAAATGATTAAAGTTGACTTTTATAGTATATTCTGTCAATTAGAAAGGAAACAGCACACAGATAGTCACATATTTTATGGAAATGTGTGTCTAGCTTACTACATAATTTTAAATGTAGAATATATTTTTGGCACAGATTAATGGAATCTAGGCACAGAAAAATCCCATAAGGTCATCTAATACACTTCTTTGTGAAGAAGCAATTATTCCCAAACATGCATTTTCCCCCCCGCACTTTTCCTCCTAATTTAGATTTATTACACCAAAATTCTAACATTACCCATACGCAACTGTAACAGACAAATGGGCTGCACTCTCAGAAAATTTTTTCCAATGCCACTATTATCTATCTCATCCCTGTGGCAATTCCACAATTCCACAGTGGTGCCAACTTTCTGGTTTTTATGTACTGTGAAGGGATACTACCTTATAATTTGCATTAGGAAAGGAATTGTTCTTTACTTTTGTCTCTTAATCTAAACTCCTAGTTCAGCACAACTTCCAGATCCTAAAAAAAAAAATTAAAAAAAAAAAAAAAAAACAGAAAAAAACCCAAAAACCCAAACCAGCTATCTCGTGCTTTGTTTACAGTCAGAACACGGTGGACTTCACTTCCAGTTTCACAGCATCACTGAGGATTTTTTCTACCCATTGCACTTACCTACTCCTTTCAGCCATCCCCGGTATTAGTGAGATGTAGGGTGTAATTACAAAAAAACCTGCAACTGAGTTATCTTAATAGTGAATTTTGTTTTCATTCAGATAGAAAATGCAGTAATAAAGTAATTTACATTCCTCTTAAATTGCAGTTTTATTATTTCATACCAGAATTTAGTCTCTTAATAAGGAACAAGTAGAGCAAATTGAAACATCTGCTTTTTTTTCTTTTTTCCTTACAAATTGCTCTACTTTAAAATGCCTTGCTTGCTGAGTAGGCACAGCTTGTGTTTAAGTGGCCGTTCTCAGTCTGGGGGTTAAAGGTTTCTTTGGGAGACCCATGTTTTGAAAAGAATGGCTTCATCCTGAGTTGTGTCAATTATAGAAAGGTCACTCTCCACAGCCAGAGCCCTGAGCCCTGAAATGGATGTTGTGTTAAAAGCTGTCAGAGGCTTTCCTAAAAACTGCTGGGATAGCAATATTAACTTGGACGTAATAAAAGGAAAGGTGAGGTTGAAAAACTTTTCACCCTTCCCTGCTATGAGGATTTGTCTTTTAGATATTCCTTGTGTTCATCCAAAGCTGTCATTCATATTATTCCACTGTGGAAGATTATTTGCCTAAATATTGTTCTTGCCCCTTCAGCCCAGATTACCAACATTTCAGAAACCTTCTACAAAATGTCAGAAGAACAAGTAAACTTTTCCAACATGCTCTGAGGAAAGCTAACTGCAGCAATCTAAGACATAACTAGCAGTTCTGTCTCCTTGTCTCCTTGCCGGCATCTCAGCCTCTTTAAGCGTGCAAAGCTAATTAGAGTGGGGCTGGGATAAACTGCCAGGATTTGCACTGAAGTGCCCCAGGCAGATGAGCACATTCTGATTCAACAATCCTGCTGCCCTATATTTCCACAGAGATGGCAACAAAAAGCTGCAGGGGAGGGAATTTGGAAATGTGTTAAACACTGCAGTTGTCTGCTAAGTGACCATAATTGCAGACTTGAGCTGTTCAGGTTCCTGCCTAAAACCATAGGGTCCCTCACCTGTGCACAATCTGGAAGAAGTTCAGCAGTAATATAAACATTCTGCCTTGTACTTAGGGATGTGCTGTTCATCCAGTTTGACCTACAGTCAGCGATGAAAGCCAAGCCAACAAACCACTGTCTGAAAATCTACAGTTTTTTGCCACCACTAGTATGTGGGATTTCATGAAAAGGAAGAAGCCAAAATTAGTCCCTCCACAGAAAATATGAAGAAGCTGAGGTGCAGGAGCATAATTTATTGAAAAAGAAGCAAATCCATGAAATGATCGGGCACACCAAAGAACAACTCGGCTTCCTTTCCCAGCTCTGTTTTCACTGGTTGGGTTTTTTTTTTTCATTTTTTTTCTTTCCCCAATACATCCAATGCAAGTATCCTAGCATTTGGTTCTAACGCTTGCTTCAGCAATTGGCAAGTTTAACACAAGCCATATTTCTTGAGAGCAAGGCGATGCTCAGCTCCGAAAAAACCTCTTGTGTTGACCAACAGCAGAAGCTCTTCCTTCATTCCCATCTCAGTCACCCCATCCCACCTTCACAGCACACTAAGGCCTGTGAGGTGCTTTGACTAATTGAAATGCTCTGTTCTGCCTTCTTATTGTAATTTTTCTAATAATCAGGGAAAACATTATTGCATTGTAGCAAAGAATAGACCTGAACCTCACCAGTAAAAAGCATTCAATTTAAATGATTAAAATCCATTCCATGACATGTAATTTCCCTGTAACTTTCTTAGTTTAAGAAAGTGTTTCATTTTCCAGATTTTTCCTTATTCTCCTCATTGCTCTGTCTGTCATCCTCCACTGCCACACGGTTTTTCATTAAAAGAATCCAGTTGTTGCCTACATTGATCATACTAATATCCCAGGTCAGATTATTTACTGTGAGTCAAATTCTGCTGTCCTTCATGTTTTCTGTTAGAATTATATCTGAGAAAGAAGAAAAAACAGGGATTTGGTCCCGGCTGCAGGCCAAATTTCTTGACTTCTCCCAGGCATTACAACGTACTTCTGCTAAGTCAAGCTTTTTCTCTTTCTCTGAGATCTCCAAGCCATCCCTGAGACAGGACACAGAGCCAGCAAAACGTACGGTTTTTGACTGAGCACTTCTCCGTTAGCGTCTGAGGGAACACCTCTTCATTAGTCGGTGAGGTTCTAGGAGTTACATGACTTTGCGCACTAACAAGTAGAGGGGCAAAGCAGAGCCGAACCCGGGCGGCGACCAGCAACCGCGCGCGGCAGAACGCGGGAAAACCAGCAACGCTGAAACCCAGCCGCCGGAGACGCTGCACGCACGCGCGCGCGCGCGCGCCGGCACGGCAAGGCGGGGCGCGCGGAGGGGCGCGCGCGCAGGCTCACCTCTGCCGCCAGGTGGCAGCGTCGCGCCGTCCTCGGCGCCCGGCAGGCCCGGCCGCAGCCCGTTGGCGAAGGCGTGTCCGTCCGCCGGCTGCAGCTGCCAGTTCAGCCCCAGGAGGTGCATCGCTGCCGAGACACAAGCCGCACAGGTGAGAATGGTGGGGGAGAGAACACAGCTAATGTCAGTTAAGCGTCTCGTGGAAAACACGGGAAAGCGACTTGCTTAGAGGAATGTTAACGTGCTGAGGAAAAAAAGCAACAACAATGACAGCAACAAAAAACAGAAGAAAGCCCCGATGACTCACATAAATCTGTCTTATTTTCAGTTATCAGATCTTCTAAACTACTGAAACACAAAAGGAAAACCGCTGACAATCCAGGGTATCGAAGCAGAGGGGCGAGCGCTCTGTTCGGGCTCTGGCATCGCGTACTGCCTTGCCGATTCACGCATTACAAGGGGATACGTTTGCGGAAACAAAGCGCCGCCGCCACTGCTAGCTCCGGCTTCGAATAATACGTGATAATTTATACGTTGATTATAAAATTAGCTTAGGCCTATGTATACTAATCACATTGTAATGCAATTATTTTGTGTTATTACAACTTATTTAAATCGACAGATTTATCAGCCTCTGTCTTCATTTTGTAGATTAAACTTTCCCGACAAATCCAGGCCTTTGCCAATCCCTTGACCCCACAGGTTTTTCTAATCCAGTGCACGGAACTCGGCCGCCTGGGCCACACACACAGCGAAGAGCCACGTGCAGTCCCGGCCAGGGAGGGTCGGTTTGCCTGCCAGCAGAGCTTTCTGGCAGCAGCACAGCGTCGTGGCCTCTCTGGCCATCCCTAAGCCCGCAGGTACGGCCGAGGCCATGCAGCTGCGCCTGACACGTAAGATATGGAGCTGGAGAAAGGCTGTGGCACCACCTTCGCAAGTGCATGAGTTATAGGCACTGTGGTAGGGGTTAATTGAGTAAGTCCTGTGCATAATGCATGAGACTTGACAGGTCTGAATCATTCAGCTGGTGGATTTATGTGCATCTTCACCTTGTATAAACAGAAGATACCTGAATACATCTCCATACTTTCATCATATTAGCCCTATGGCATCCTCCCAATACAGAGGAATGGTGAGGGACAAAAAAAGCCCTCAAAGCTGTTTTTATTCACCTTCTCTGTGTCCACTAGCAGCACTCTTCCTGTTTATGCAGGATGTATATAAACCTACACACCACAGAGAACAGCATTTTCAGTTATATACTAAAATGGCATTTGAGGCGATCCACTGTTGGTTTAGGGACAGAAAATTTGTAAGATTGTGAGCACCCTTATAATTGTTTGTTTCTGCAGTGTCAGATCCACGTAAGATTTGCAGATATTTTGTATTAAATTACAAGCAATTGTAGAAGAGCTGGTGTGGTCATAAATGGACTGTCAGCGGCCACACAGCTAAGTGTTCAGAGATTAAATATTAGGGATAGGTAAAGGCAGAAGACTTTTCACAGGAACTGCAATTTACAGTGCTTGAGACAATCACTCAGAAAACTCTGAATACAGGGAATCTGTTTAGATGTGATCGATTCATATACATATTCATAAAACCCAAGAAAACAAAACAAAGCACCTCCCACCTCAGAATCCATCTATCCCAACTCCTGGAAATCCCTCAGCACACAATCTGTGCAGAGTTTAACCTCCATATTTTTGACAAAAGCAGCTGAGAAGCAAGACAGCTTCCATAACATCACCTTCCCCTAGACATACCTACAGACCAAGCAGATGTCTAAGAATAACAACAAAAATCAGGAGGTATTTTGTGTGAAGAGAGCAGTTGCTGGATTTTGCATTCATGCTGAATTTGCGAAATTTTTTCCTATTAGGAAAAAAAGATTTGAAAATACATTAATGCATCTGGTATTTTAAAAAATACGAAGTATGAACCTGAAAAAGGATGCTTTGCCAAGAAACTACTCAAATCTATTTCTAGGGAATGTTGAAGAATTCCTGGAAAATATAAAAAAAATTTATGTAGGATCAAATGTTTTATTAAATTACAACTTTTTTTGTTTTGCCAAAACAAACATTTTAAACAGCTTTTCAGTCTAATCTTAAGTAACTAATTTTCTTTTCAGTAGTGCAATGAAACTGAAAAATTATTCATAAAGCTCAAACAACAAACAAGTCGCTAGCTCATACAGACTCTCCCCATCGAGTGAGAGACATCATCTGTGCTGTAGACATGAGAGGGCCGGGGGACGCCAGGTAGCAGAGCAGCTTGAGGCGTGTGTGTGCTGTCAGCAATTCCCACGCGATGCGCGCACACCAGGGCTCCAAAGGCAGAGTTCAGCTAGCCCACCCCCGTAAGCAAAGAGTGCATAAAGATTACGTGAATTTCAGACCCCAAAATGAAAACAAGTCATAGAGGAGAATTAGACTTTTGTGTTTTACACTCTCAGTTTGTCTATTTGAAGTTGCCATTTTTTTATTTTAAATTTTATTCCAAGTGTAACCATAAATGTAGGTCGTTTGCAGAGATGAAAGTCTGCTGCTTCAAGTGTGAACCATTCCTTACAACAAAGAGGTAAGGAAATCATAACTAATAGTCTGTCCACGAGAATTAGAGTTGCTAACTTATAATTACCAGGTAAATTCAGAGAAGGAATTAAAAAAGATCTTATTAACATGGTATTAAGAAAAACTTTGATCCATCTGCTTCCAAGTATATGGCATAATTTCATTAATAACTCCACTGCTCTGTGTTTTAATCATAGATGCACATTAGGTAGGAGCAATTAGAGCTCCTTCCTAACGGGGCAGGGATTTGTACATCTGCTATAGTCCCTTACAGAGACAGAGAAAAGATGACAATACCCTGCACAGCTCACGTATCCATTACGTGATCTACAAACTTCCACTAAGACAACTGAAACATGAGGAACGTTCACCTTTTACCAAGAATACCTCGAGAAAAGTATGTCACAGGGACCTGAGGGGAAAGCTCCGTGTTTGCATTGCATACAGCAAACCTGACTGGCAGCTGAGCAGGGAGAACAAGGAGCTACCTATTCTCTCCTGCTTCAGAACACTATGAGATGGCAAATTTGTATGATTAACCTTTTGTTCTGTTAATCAAACAAAAATGCCTCCGGCAAAGGAATAAGTAGAAGCCTGTTTAATTAGAAATATGGGGATCCACTCAGAAGTTGAGTGCATGTGTGTCAGAAGAGAAATTTGGGCTAGTGAATTTGTGCCTGTTTCCTATTTTTTCTATTGGTTTACTGTTTTTTATTATTTTTTAGATTTGAAACTACAACTAAATAATCTCTGATGCTATGGCTTTGTCTTCTTCCCCAATGACACACTTTCATCAGATAGTACAGTACTGGCCACATTTTCCCCAAAGGGTATTCACCAGCCAGCTGAGTTGGGATACTCAGTTAGATCCAAAGCTGATCGTCAAGATGAGCGCTGATTTTCCAAAACAGCCCACTTACTCAAATACATTTCCAGAGCTCCCTGTTTTTTATAGACTAACCTTCAGGGACAAACAGATTTCTGAAGATTTAAAACACAAAAAAGTGTCATTTTATCTGTTACATGTACAGTATATTAATAAATTATATTTACAAAGCAGTTACGTATGTTTTGTAGGTATTATTTGGGTTTGTTTGCTTTTTTCCCCTCAACATTTAAGCATATTTTCTCAGTTCTTGTTTCTAATACCTGAGTTTTAAACATTGAGCTTGTCAGAATTTATCTGGTTCATTCAACACTAACATCTAGGATAGTGAATTGTGTATTTATATTCTCTAAAAAATGAGAATGTAAAAACAATACATTCTGAAGTAAACCCTTCGGGGTTTATGTAAAAAGTAATAATCAGCCTTTCACTCCCAACCCAGCAACACACACATACACACAGAGTGAAGGCGCCTCATTCGGGAAGCTAAACCTGCATGCCCATCAGGAACAAAAGCAGAGAACTAGTTTGTCACTCCAGGTGGTAGAGCTGTCATGGATCAATCTAAGACTTACATAAGATAGAGGTTGCTAGAGTGAATCACACATTATTTTAAGAAATCCCAAAAGGTATACAAATCCACAGAAAAATGACAAAACTTACACACAAAATTTTCTTGAATGCTGTCTAAGACTCAGTAGTGTCCCTACATTTCTCTTTCGTTGAGTCTTCTCTCATTTGCCCATAAACCCAATGCTCACTCCATCCAGAGTTTAGTCAAATGAACAATGTTTTCCAAGCTCAAAAACCTCTCTGTCTTCCCTTTGTGCTCTCCTGTCACTCTTGACCATGTATTTTTAAAATGAGACACCTCTGATATCTTCATGTGCTAGAGATCTCCCTGTAGTACAACTCGGTGCCTGCCAGCAGGCAGGGCACAATCAGGTTTTGCACTTTTCCCTTTACACTATGGCATTCCTTCTTAGAGGGAGAAATATACAGATTAACAGTCCACCATTTTCCCCATTCCTACTGCATCTTCCCAGCTGAGGTCTGGGAGATATGCACCGCTTGCTTGTTAGAAAATTCAGTATTCCCTATTGACTCAATCGATCCAATTGACTCAAAAAGATGGGAAGATTACAAAAGTGAACAGAATTCAGAATGTTTCCACATATTCATTTTCCAACTTGTCATGCTTACTAAACCCTAAATTATTGTCATCCAAAACGAACCCATCAAACTATGATCTCACTTTGTCAGGATATATGTAGTCATATTAACGGTACCAGGCCAGCCTCTTTTCAGGTAAAAAGAAATTGGTCCATTATATCATGAACAACATTAGCAAATAAACACTAAAAGCACATTTGCTATACGTAGGCTATTGTATTATAGGGGAGTGGAAACACCTGAAGTTTCCTTTCCACCCACTCATGAGATGAACAATGATCTAACTCTTGTTATTCCAGTATACTTAGTCTTGAGCAACATCAGTGTGATTTCCAAATCAGGCCTAACGATCGCAGACATGATGAAACAAAAGGTATCTAATAAATCTTAGGAGCATGTAATTTTATAGAATATATATTCAAATAACTATCTGCATCTCTGTTTTTTATTTAATATGGTCTGTATATTGTTTTAATGCACTACCATATTTGTATGAAGCAAAAGAAGTTCAGTGTTTTACACTTCTGGGTACATATATATGGGTAACCTGGATAAATTTAATAAATGTATGCCAAAAAGTTAAAAAAATAATTAAACATTATTGCATGCTTACTTTGTATTAAATGTTATTCAGCTGAGACTCATGGTTCTTTACTAGTTACTACTTCTTGATCATCCAACAGAACCTCAGGGATATCAGAAATTGATCCTACTGATATCAATTAGTATTCATAAAATAACAGTTACTTAAAAGATGAGGAATGTAGTAGTTTAATGTTCTACTACTATTCCTCTGGAGAAACAGGTTCAGTTCAATCCAAGTCACAAGTGAAATGAGTGTGTTAGGCCTAATCCCTAGTGATTACTTGCCCCCATTACAAAATGAACACACAATTCATCACAACTGACAACCTCTCCTCAAGAGATGACCAAGACAGGAATAGCATGGATCTGAAGGTCAGAAAAGAGCAATGGAGGAGCTGCATGGATAAAACTTGCATGGCGCCTGAAAACACTACACTTGATTCTTACTAGTGCTTTCATGACTCTATCTGAGGAGCACGGATTATTGGGTAGCTGTAACAAGAACAGTAAGAAGCCTTCCCAAGCTCCTCTCAGTCTGAAGAGGTTACAAGGCAGTTCACAAATACACACACAATCAGAATTTGCTGAACTAAATCTCCATTGAGATCAGTATTTTGTGAACATGTTTTAGGATTAAAGCAAACTGAACAGAGAGGACAGATAGGCTTTGTCAGACGGGCAATTCTGCAAGCATTATTTATGTACAAGGTATCTCATCATTGTGGACATCAGTAAAAGTCCTCTTCCACAAAATTTGGACTTGGCAACAAATATGCCTGGCAAAGTCAGATTTCACTAAGTGGTATATGTTTTACAGAGGCTGACACCGTCCGCTGCTCGGTAATATTGTTGGCCAGCCTTCAGCTGCATTTGCAGCAGGAGGAATACAAGCGCTGTAAGTATGCAGCTAGAATGGAATATATGACTCCTTGTATTAAATGATGGCTGAGGCAGTTGTCTCAAAGAAAACTGCTGAATCCCAGGACCTGGACTCACAGTTATACTAATGCCCTTTCATATTCTGTTACCAGCAGAAAGGGACAGTTTCTCCGGGAAGCTCTAATCTGTGATTCCTCCATTTTAACATATATTAAAGTGTTTGGAAAATCATTACCAAAGAATACGAGTCTTTGTTACTTAAAAGAAGCAGTCTTAAAACAAACAATGTGAACAAGTATCACCTTTCCTTGCTAGAGAAACAATGATATTTCTCCTAAAATTCATGACTAACTGCCAGAACTTTCTGTTCTTCCTTGAATATCTAGCGTCACTGTGGCAAGGATGCCAGAGTCCTCCTGAGGGTATCCAAGAGAACTCAGAAAAATTCATCAAATTCCCAGGCCTTTTTCTAAAAGCAAAACAAAAGCCGTATGGCTTGCTGTGTGGGCATCTGCCATTTTTGATATATTATCTACAGGAAAGTTTAAAATAGGATTTAAAAAAACCCCAAGCCCATCATATATGATGTAATAGAATTTCATAAGGAAAACAGACCATGAAGGATGGTGACAGAGTCTGCTGCTGATACTGCATGATTCAAGAAGAGGGCTGACTGAGAACTGCATAAGGACAAAGCACAACTGAGTGGATGGGGCCAGAAAATGGCAGATGAAATAAACCTGGTTAAGATAAAATAACATATGCTGGAGAGGAGTAATCTTAACTCCACATATCAGATAATGAGCTCTGAGCTGAGTATTATCAAACTGAAGGGAAATTTTGGGCTAGATGATAATGTTCCCTGAAAATTTCAAGTAAAGCCAATATTGAATCATTATGAGAAGAGTGAACAAAGCAAGGAACATTGTTATGCCACCTCCCCTCATCTCAGAAAGGAACTAGAAGAACCAGAGGCTGGAAGACCAGTAGAGAAAAGTACATATATGATTCATCCTTTTGTACAAGACAACCACTTTTGGATGCTGGAAATAAGTTAATGAATTATTTGACTTTTATTCGACCCAACACAGCTGCTGCTACACATATACAAGACTCCTTGGTGTAGTCCCAACGTTTCTCGAAGCATTTGATGCATTTTTATGTTCTACACTGTGCCATAGCATGTCCCTACCTATCCACCAGCCCAGACAATTTAAGGAATGTTTAGATCAATGCATCACAGGCAAACCCTTGAATTTTTATGTCACAAAGCAATTCCTAGAAGCAGTATGATTTTTAGGTACCCTAGGGCATACGCTTCAGTACATCTAAATAGGCTGAGGATGTAGTATATAAAATGGCAGCTGCTGACAAGCCACAAAGTTTGTGCAGGTTTCTCAACCTAGTGTAGTTATTCACCAGCACACCAGTAAATACTCTAATAGCAAAGCTGAGTCCCTTATGATTATGAGAGATGAATCTTCAAAATATCTTGTTGGAGGTCTCAGGGACACAGGAGATAAGAATGTAACTTTTACATTTGATACCAGATGTTAAAGGTCAGGTTAAAAAAAAATTATTTGGACTACCAGTACTTAGGGAATTTATGAACTCTTGTTGTAATATTAACGACTAAGATTCAATTGTTTGCAGAAAAAGTAGTGCTTCAAAAATAGCTCGCTT
The DNA here is from genome assembly GCF_963921805.1 of Phalacrocorax carbo. NCBI lineage: Eukaryota > Metazoa > Chordata > Aves > Suliformes > Phalacrocoracidae > Phalacrocorax > Phalacrocorax carbo. Next base: position 17,817,452 of record NC_087520.1, read on the forward strand.
GATCTAAATTTAATATTACTGTTGTAGAATGTATGCAAAAAGTACAGCTTATTGACTGTGACCACTGAAGCTCAACAACAAATAGATGGCTTACTATCAAGGTCATTCATTCTCAGTAAATCATCTTAATCATCCGTGTTCTATCTGGTATGCACTACTTTCTCCTAATAAATTTAAATTAAAAGTACATTTGGGAACTCCGTTTAAAGCATTACCAAAATACACAACTTTAAGAATTAACAGAACTTTCTTCATTAAGACAATATGTTTGCCTGTATTATGGCTGGAGAGCACAATAAAGAACCATTTTTCTGTCTTATTTATCCTACACATAACATTGAGCAAGGCCTGTCACTTCTCAGAGTCACTTTTTTTGTTTACAATGTTAAAAATGGAGAATTCCATTAACTACAATGGCACTGATGCATGGTTTTATATGCTGTAATGTGTTTTTTCCACTTCTCCATCAACCGAATTAAGCTGATACTGTTATCCACATACAAACTTCTATACATTACCCATCGACAAGTTTCTACTCTTGTTAACTGTGCCTGAGCTCTTCAATAGCTTTACTTAAAATAATGACAAAAACAACTTCTTGTAACTTTCCAAAGAGAAAGGCAGAGTGTATTTTCTGACTACATGAGGAAAGCCACGAGGACTGATTACCCTGTAAGTTTATGAAACAATGAATGTAATAGATACTAGGCTACCCGTTCTGCTAGTCCTCTCAGCTGCGGACAGCATACAGCTCTGTGCTTCACTAATCCAAGAGTGATCCTATAAACGCAGTCACAGTAAAACTTGAACTTCAGCACCTCACTTTCTGGGACATTAGGAGAGGGAAACAGAGGCAGACCCCTTTCTTGCTGCGTTGTTTGAAAGGCTAGTGCTTGCTGTGCAAGAGTGGAACACACGGTGCCTCCCTGCTATGGCAGAGACGTCAGGCATGCTCTTTCTGCTCACCAGGGAGACACAGGAGATATTGTGCCTTTTTGAAAACACAGTGGAAAGGAAAGCTGACTTCACACAATCTTAAACATAAGCTATCCTTAGGCATAATTTCACCCTCAGCATGTAAACTCCTTTAGACAATAAACTGTTTAGAACAGGGCTTTTGCTTTATGAAGCATCCAGCCCAAGCAGCATTTTATAGAAATACCATAAAGGATCTATGAATTAGTGTATTGTTATAATCAGCAGCAAAACTTCTGCTGATATTTATTAATTGCTTTCTTTTGACTAAATGTCATTAAAGATGAAAAAGGAGACGGAAGGAGAGCTAAAAAATAGTTCATTGTCACTGTGCTCATATGGAAGAATTCAGGGGACCCCAAAAAAGCTATTTTTTGTTTTTTAAATTGGTCACACACCCCCTCCAAGCTGACCGATTTCCTTCCCCATGCACATCAGTAAACTGAATGGAATGAATTTTCCAAGCACAGCGTGAAAGATACACCCACAAATCCCAGTAGTAGTGTGATTTTTGTGCTTATCTGTAATGTGGTGCTTTCAAAGTTCATTCCTCTATGTCCAGCTTCAGTCTTTCTGCTTCCAAAAATACTTGAAAAGCTTACACAAACTTTCAGTTACTTTTGGGGTGGGAAAACTGGAGGATGCGAAGACCTGGCTCCTAATTACAGGGATAACAACAGGCAAGCAGAGCTTCGGACTGCAGGAACAAGAATTGTACCTTGAGTGGTTGTTAGTTCCCCCGTCACCATTCAGACTGGGACTGAGAAAGAATCCTTGGTTTAGACTTTTCGACTTTTCTTGTTTCAGTCCTCTTTACTGAAATGTTTTGATTTTGTGCCACTTTGAGCAATCTTTTTGTCATAGGAAGGGTAACAGCACTGCATGTTACCTTCAAAATCTGGAATCTCACGACAAAGACCTTAAAAGAGAAGCGAATACAGTGCACTATTCATTTATTCTCGTGACAGGCCTTAGATTGTACAGAGCGTAGAAAACTGGCACAAGATTAATCAGTTCCTGAGACTGTATGAAATGAAATAACTTCTTCTGGCAATTTTAAGAGTCATGTCTGCAATCTTTTTGGTCTTGCATCTGAACTAGATGGACGTCACTAACAAGAAAAGTGTTTATGTTTTTATTTACCTAACACAGCATCTTTCAGCCTGTAAGGTCCCAAATCACATTATACAATATCCACTCTGCCAGCCTTGCCAAAACACGGTCACATTTAAAATACACTTAGAATAGCAGAAAGGGATGCTCTTGACTAAAGCACAACAGAAATCCTCTTTTTTTCTGTAGCAATTGTGAGCATTTAATGTTAATACAGAGCAAATTGAATCCAATTTTAATTTCACACCTAAAAGACACCATTATCATGAACATAGTACCCAGCTCGTCTTTATTCTGTTTCCAAGAGGAGGAATAACCTAGCTGAGACTTGAAACTGGTGTTTCAAGGAATATAGACATAAATATACTCTCTTAAATTACTGATGCCTGAACTTACAAGAATTAGAATAACTGCTTTACTTTTAATACTGATTGTAACCCTAAGGGATACCATGTCAAACATTTATTCAACTACATTCATCTTCCAAAACTGCAACTTCCCTAATCTCTACAAACATGTTGAACAAGATTTTCATAATCTAACTGTTCCAAAGCATTCAGACCTTGACTCAACCTCTGATTGTTAGCCACATTGATAAGAAAATTCTTCTTACCCTTGTTACCCCTTAGCATACACTAAATGAAGTGCAACTGCATGATTATGAATGGCCAAATTTCTGCCCACAGTGCAAAAAAGTATAATTGTTAATCTCAGAGTATATTCTTCCCTTAATAGAAATTATACAGAATAGTTTAATTTAATCACCTGACTGTAAAACCTTGTATGAGTGATACATTTTAGTTTTACTCTCTACACAAAGTAATCATTGAGTTAAAAGTTCATTACAAAGAGGAAATGTCTGAAGATGAAAAGTAAATACGATTTCTTCCCCCAAAGCTTCTCATTCATTTTCAACACTAAAAACTGTTTATACTTCTTTCCCAATATGCTTCAAAAGGTATATATAAACATAGCCTAGATCATATCTTGATATTGAGATAAAGGTACAGATTGTATTTAGCATCTAGGCAGATTTAGACCTCCTGTATGCCTTGCAAAGCTGACATTATTAATGTATTGTGGATTAGACGTCCTACTGATCCAGAATAGAAACATATATGAAAATCAAATATACAAATATAAATATCTTCTACAACAGTCAGTTACAGCCTTGCAACTCGTATTCCTTTGTGTTTTCTTTTAAAGGTAGCTTTTTAAAACTAAACAATTATCAAATTGGACTTCAGTTATGTTTTTGAGAAATTTTTTTCCCATTGTTCTTGCGTGATTTCTGTTAAGCATTTCCCGTAAAGAGTTTGATATAACTGGAATATACTTTATTTTTAATCTTATACCTGTCTTATTCTTGGCAGGTTTCCAAGTCTGAAGTTTGCTTATTTTGCCTTCACAGAAAAAATAATTTTTCTAACAAAGCTAGCTCTCCTGTATCTATGCCTTCTCATCTTCCCATCTAGAATTCTGGAGCAGGTAAGGAAGTGCAAGCTGCAATTGAGGACATGATTTCAGTGTGACCACGCCAATATGGAAGTACATTAGAAAAGAGAGAAATCAATGAAGGGTTTATATGGTGTCAGGATTTTAGTTTCGGATCACTGCTTTATTTTGAAGTGGCAGAGTTGCAAGTTTTCAGACTGCAGCAATATATATTTTACAAAGAATTTCTTCGTGTGTGTGTGTGTGTGTTCATATATGACTATCAGTTGCATCAGCAAAACATGCGGTTATACAATTTCGTCAGCCAATACAGGAATGAAAAAAAGCTTGCATATGCATTTTAGGTCCCGAGAAACATCATGATAGCACACCAGTCTACAGAAGGCCATTTCAAGCACTGTGCACCACGCATAATGGAAGAAAATTATATTTAATTTGGATACCTACATCCCTATTCATCTAAGGAACACCACCACAATATACATTTAATGAAATATTAATATTTGTATTACTGTTCTTTATCTATTACGTCTTAAATTGCCTTTATAATATGGTTTTTTAAGACTAGCTCATTTTGATCTTCTTGATATAACAAAATTCACAGCAGATACAGTAAAAAACGCTGTTACAGATGGAGCTGCTGTCCACAACAGAAAAATGAAGCCAGCTTATTGTACAGAGCATCTGATACCTGATAATTTTAATTAAGCTTTCCGCCTTGCATACAAAATGGTGCAGAAGCCAATTCCACTGTCTGAGGTCAGCAATGCAGAATGCTTATTATCAGTGAGTTTAGAGCTGTTAAAAATCAAGGCTCATTGTAATCAAGGTCAAAATTGTCACTGACTTCAGTGGAGACAGCTTCACTTCAGAACTCGTCTATTTATTTTAAGTATTTGAGACTGCGAATATCATAACAATGCCTGAAAAAATAGTGGTTTGTACAGGCAACAGCAATGTAACCCATAAAAAACTTTACCCTCCAAAGTCACCAGTTTAAATTGGAGGGTGAATTGTACATTAGTGATAATGCATTAGCATATGCATCACTGAATACAATTAATTAATGAATCATAGAATAAAATATGAGCTAGATTACATACCCTCAAAAACCTTTGGCTTCAATTACATACACTTTGTAAAACATAACTGAATTGTGTTAAATGATTAATACAATAAATTTTAACATATGTAACAATATTACTTAATAATACCAATAGAACAACCGGGAATGGTCTTTCAAAGAGAAGACAACTTACACTACAAGGGGCAAAAAGCAACACATGGCAGATACAACTACACATTAGTACTTCATAGCTAACGCTCAAGTTCTACTTCTTCATGTCTGTAACACCTAGTTGCCAGCAACAAATCAGGATTATATATCTTTTTTCTTTGACAGATGAAACAGTAAATACTATATTAAAAAAAACCAAACAACAAACCCCAAACTATATTGAAAATCCATCTAGCATTTCAGCCTCACTCTTCACTATGAAATTTATTTACCTTTTTTTTTTTCCGTTCAAGAATTTGCTTCATCTTGGAAGCAGGTATCAAAGGTGCTCCTTGACAACTTAAAATTACTAGAAAGTCCTCAGTGTCACTGTATCTGACAAATTTCTGCAATGTATTTACCACCTTCTTTTACAAAATTGCTAACATTTAAGTACCCAGAAAGTTCTACAGCTGAGATTTTTTCCACCAACTTAAATTTGAAAAAGATGCATTTGATTTTATAGTCTAATAGAGAAAATCTGCTTCTGTCTACTGGAAGTGGCTGTCCATACTAATTAGTGAGAAATAAAATATATACAACCTTTACTTTGCTAGGATATGAAGAGAAATTAAAGCAAAGACACTACCAAACCTATTCATAAGTCTACAACTCTCACCTTCTAGGGCAGGTTTAGAAAAAAAAACACCACCAAAACCAAGACCAACCCTGTGATAATACCTACAGAGTTATTTCACCAATTTTTCCACTTAAATGTGATTTTGACAATTTAATGACTGCATTCTTTCAAAAATAACAATGGTATTATGTGACTGTCACATAAATGTAACTCAGGATCGCTATCAGTACATAAAATTATTTCAGAAATCTATTCGCATCCCATGTTTTTGCAGAGTTTACATAAACTGCAGCTCTCACTTCATTCTTGAAAAGAATTTTAATATTTGCATTCAAGTCCTCAGAGGTAAATTTTCAGTACAGATGCAGGATAAGCAAATTAACATCCTTAGACTACAGTATGGGATTTTATGCAAAATCATTTCAATTTTTATAGGGGACCACAGGACTTTGGGACAAAAAGGTCTCTGGAGCATTGCATTGTTAGCACTCAGGTTGCAGAAAGCACCATGTCAAAAACCTGCTTTCACACTGTGCTTTTTAAAATGTAATATTACCTGATGCAATAAGTAATGAAGCTGAAATGATCGGATATTGTTCTGAACGATGTACCCGACTGCACAGTACCAGTGAGGTCTGAGGAAGGAATGCATTATATTCTGCTGTACATTTCTGAGTCAGGGCTATGAAGTCCTTTGAACCTTTACTAAACCAATTTTGTATTTGAAATATTTTCAGAACTTATCTTCTCCATTTTAGCAAGCTAGACACAACACACTCACTGACTCCTGCCAGGGAACAATGGGAGGGACTGAGCATGCAGTGGCTAAGCACTCTCATTGAAAAAACCAGAGGATGCTGCAATAATTGTCCTGAGAGGCTAGAAAGGAAACAAGACTCTATGCTGACAGCTTAGCTCAGCATGAACTCTCATTTTTCACACGGAGCTAATTAAAAACTGAAATTAGTTAAATATGGAAATGACACTTGCAAGCACTTTAGCTGAATTCTGGCAAAATCCCTCTAGAGTGCTGCGACACTACCTGCTGCTTCAAAACTCCCCAACTGGATTTCACAGTTAAAAGGCTGAGCAAAGGGAAAGTTATTACGGAGATTTCAAATTCAAAATGTGTCTGTAAAATTCTAAATTAAATTTCATGGTAGCCCTTTCAGTAACTAGGGACACACTGACACACTGTGCAGTCCAACGATATGGTGCTCAAGTAACGTCCCTGCATGTATTCTCTGATTATCTCACCTTTCGGCACTGTGCTGATTGTGCCAGAACTGCGAAGCTCACAAGGATACCGGCACTACACTGCTGCAAAGATGAGCCATCTACTGCTACTGAAGTAGTTATTTTGAAAGCATGGACGCACAGCGAGCAAAGGAATTACTTCCACATATTAACAGCAGAAATCTCAGAAAATCGGAACCCAACAACCAAAATATTTTATGCCTCGTGATTTTAATTTATATTCGTAAGTGCGGAATACATAAGCAGAGAAGACTTTATACTGCAATAAATTACATGGCCTATCTACATATATATATCGGTGCTTTACAGGCAAGGTAATAATAAAAAGCACTTCTGCATATTTAAATGGGCATAAAGAACCAAGGAACTGGATATGCATAAAAGGTATGATGACTGACATTAGCTTTTTGACTAAAGCACCATGTGAATTCTATTTTGGTGCACGTGACTTGCCTAGTATGCATAAAAGCAAGGGTATTTGCCCAAGGGCAAATATGATTTCTGAATGCAATTTAACGAAACCGGCCTATGGAGCAGATCATTTTGGATCCATACCAAGGCTTTCAGGATAGCCAATCACTTTCAAAACAACTGGAGCATTTTGATTTTATTGTTTTTCCTACATTCCATCCCTTTACCCTTGAGGCAATCCCCTCCCACTGGCCTGCTGCCACTATTGCACCAACAAATTTCTGTCTAGGAAAGCCAGCAAAAGATGCCACATAGCACGAACGCCACTGTTACTCCCAAGTCTGCTGGCAGGGGTTATTGCTGCACCCAGCCTGCCAAACCCTCTTCCCTGGCAGCTATCTGTATAATCTGTATATCACACCCAGGCTTTGCTAGGCCAGGGCCTTGAAACATCTCAGCTTACCCAGCTGGAGGGGATATGCGGCAGCTGCACCATCAGACCCTCTTATTTTATTGAATTTTGAATATGCAGTTTCAAAGCTATTCAAATGAATTTGCCCAAGGCCTCAGATCAGTAAAACTACTGATACCATCTGCAGCAGGCTTCCTAAATTTGAAGCATTTAAAAACAGGTGACAGGATAGGAGCTTTCAATGTAAGGACTGACACTCATGAAAAGCCTGCTAAACAAACTTGGTTATGCCCCGTTTTGGCAAGGAAGGAACTGTGTGGCTTTCAGCCCAATTCTCACAATAGCACTGGTAATAATGGGAAGTTCTACTTCAAATTATTTTTCAAATCCTGTATATTTTTCCAAGTTAAAAAGGAAGCATTTATTTGATCACTGACTTTCATCTGTTTTAAAGCATCTATATGAGTGGAAATAAAGAGCAGACTATGAAGAACATGAACTCTTAACAAAAGGGTCTATTAAGAAATCCAGAAACCAACATGTAGGTGGTTGAGGTCTCTTTCCAGTTTATGAAACTCCAATGAGGTCATTAAAACATGGGTTGCCCTAAAGGAGGAAATCCAAAGGCATGATTATAACTTCAAGTACTATATACATATATATACACACACTCTTCAAGTAATATTTTTAATAATGCCCATTGCTTGATCATATTCAATACCCTTAAATATCCCAGAAGATGTTGAAGTATACGTATACACAGCATTGTTTAAGTCCTGCAGGGACACAGAGTCTAACAGCAAGACTACAGTAAACTGTTACTACTTTTTGACCAAGGTCCTTTGTTTAGAACTTTGTTTTTACAAAACAGCAGAATTCTAAACATCCAGAAAGGGCAGAATAATAATTAATTTAAAAAAAAGGGGGGGGAAAAAAAAAGATACCTTGGCGTCCAGGGACGTATGTAGTTACACTGAGCTGAGTCTCCTACAGATTCTGCACTGCTGACGTAACCCAGATCTGCCAGCTAGGAAACCACTTATGCTTCCCACTCATAATGCCAACCAATTCTTCTTCCAGCAAGCAGAGGCAAAAGATTAAACTCCTTATCTAGTAGCTATCCACACCCACAGTCCATTTAGAATATGCCTGATCGACAGGCACAAGCTCGAAAACTACTAGGACATATACCTAACCAGCTATCAAACCAGGAACCAGGCCTGAGCCAGAGGAAGCAGAGCGTGTCAGCCAAAGTCCTTTGCAAGAACTCTGTTGAGGTGGTTGGGGTCCCAGCCTGGCACCTTGTGCTTCCTCACTTCACACTGAACAGAAAGTCAGGGAGCTGCATATTGGTTTCTGTTGTTCCATTGCCCTGACTGTGTCTGTCTACACAGCCCATTCCAGAGTAATGATATAGCAGATTACTAGTACCTGCTTCTCTTGTCTGTAGGTTTTAACAGCACCTGTATTATTTGTAGAGCAAGTACCCTATTTGGGGATCAGTAGTCTTAGAGAGAGAAATTATTTTTATCTTTTTCTTCTCCCTCTTCTGTTGTCCTACCTGAGTATACTCACAGGAAGATACAGCTTGGTGAGGGAGCTAGAGACAGAAAAGGGGAGTCTGGGGAAGGGTACTGCCACGTACAATCAGGCAGCTTTGAATAGCAACCATAAGCCAATGACTTATGCCTTTTAAAAGATCCCTGAAGAACAAACTGTTAAGAACTTGCTAGAAAGAACAACATATATTCCAATCAACTTGTGATTGTACTTCAAATCTGCGATGAACATTCACTCTCCAAAGTGCTTTATGCTATATTCAGCACATCATGCAAATCTGGGTAAGCACCACTGGGATAAAACCTAAGACATGTTTATAAGGGGGACACGCATGCAGACAACCGCTTTTGTCACTAATGCTTCTGGGAAAGTATTTACTCAAGAAGAAAATGAATAGTGGCTTAAAGGTGAGAAATTAAGACTGAGGATTTTAATGTTCAGGCACTCAAAGGTATGTAATCATCCTCTTGCTCTTTTCCCTCCTCTTGCACTCAGAAATATCCAATAAAGTTTAAAAACTTGAATCAAGGAAAAAACTTGAGCCTGCAGCCTCCCTTTGGGGAGGGAGAAGAGAGGAGGGACCATAGGGGGCTGACAGACAAAAAAATGTTACATATTCTTTCCATAACCAATATAGTACAGCGGAGTGAGCCAGGGAATTACATCCACTAAGCACACAGGCTACCGCCATCTTTGCCCTTGTAGGAACTGTTTCAGTACCCAGAACATACAGCATGCACAACCCAGCAATGTCATCCTCGTGACATAAACCAGCCCCCATAAGCAGAAAACAGTGGAGCAAAGATTATTCCCAAAGCTGGGCTAATAAAGGGCTACCAGTTCCAGGAGACTGGCCAGCCAGGTACCCCCAGAGAGTTTACAAGCTGGTTCTTTGAGGCAAAGGTGAGAACAAGACTCCTAACATCATTCAGCCTCACTCTGAACTGCTGTCTCATACTGCTTTTCTTTGTAAACAGAGCCTAAAATCATCCCATAAGATGCAGAGTCACTTTCTGACTTTGCCAAATAGAGGGTCCTCAGTGGGAGCTACACAGGTTTTGCCCCGTAAAGTGATTCTGGTGTTCTAGATAGTCTAAGTCATTAAATGGATTCTTTGAATTGTAAAACTTTAGTCAAGGTCATTTGCAAATGCAAACCTTGAGTTCAATTATGTTCTACCAGTGGATGACACAATTACAAGAAAAAATCTGTTTTTATAACTCAGCCGTCTTTTCCCCTTGGTTATCAATTTTTAAATACAGGGCAAGAAAAAAAGTGTGCTTTTGAGAAAATTCTGAACACATAAATGTTTCAGATCAGTTCTGCACAGAACAAGAAAATGTTTCTTTTAATAGTGTGATTTGATGTAATTTGCCTTACCATTTTTCTTAAGGTACAGCAAATGCTGAACAGAGAACTGCACATATTTCATTTCAAGATACGGGGCCAAAATCATCCCTGCATCTTTTTCATGCCCCATTGGTGTAAGCCTATTATTTTCAATGTAGTTATATCAGTGTGAAAAAGGAATAATGCAATCGTCAATCAAGTCCATACTATTTTTCATGACAATTCTACTTCAGCAAAGCCTCAGATATAACCTAGTGAACCACAGATCACAGTAATATTTTATAAAATTTATTCAACAAAGTGAATTAAATAAACTTACCTTTCTGCCTGTATCTTAGCAACTTGCCAACCCTTAAAATATCAGAACACTGGGAACAAACCTCCAAAATCTTACCTACAAATGCAGACTTTACTTTTGAGAATAGCTGCGCCAGAACTGATGGCCATAATAGCGAGAATACATTTTGAAGAATGAGGCCACAACACACACATTTTACCTGTATCTGCACCCAGTCCTTAAGGTATCTCTTAATTAGTTATATTATTTTCTAGGCTATTCATTAGATCTGTCATGTAAATTCAATGGCGAGGATATTAAGGTTTCATTACAGGAGATATAAAAATAAAAGTATCCCAAATAGCTTAAGTGTTCCATGTCCTCTTGTCACATGCTTTATGGTTTCCACTGATTTCAGTAACAGACCCCAAAGTGAGTTGGAGGAAAGAACATGCCCTACAGCACTGCATCTTGGGTTCCAGCATCCTTCACAGCACCAGTTTTATGCTCTGTGACCAGCTATGGCCAACAAAGTCTGACGTACATGCTATACCTTAATATGAACACATTGCTAGAGAGCCAAGAACAGTACTGTCTAACTGAAGTTCAACAGCTCCATGCAGAGTAGGGAAATGAAACTTAATTCCTCATGGAAAAATGCAGTGGAACTGTATGAAAACTGCAGGAGCTGGTCTGCACCAGTTTTAGTCATATCTCTAGAGAGATGCTAATAAATCCTCAGTATTTGCAAGGAAAATTTGTTTTACACTAAAGCAACCTGCAGTTTTCCCTTGTAAGAGCCAAGAAGCAACATAACTCTGCACATGAAGGTTGTAACCACTGTCAGCTTTGTGAAATGAGGGAGAATGCAGTGTCAATAGACCTGTGTCTAATTGATAATTAGATCAAAGTAAGAAATCTGGGGTTAAACCCTGTAGTCTTAACTCAGGATTGTTTCCTCCATACCTTTTCATCAGCTTCTGCATGATTTAGAGTTTAAATTAAAGCTTCTAACCCTGAGCTCAGTATTGTGAAAAGAAAAACAGTTCAGAAAGCCTGGGTCTTCACTCAACTACAAAAAGGGCCAGATCGTCTCTGCTTGAGCCTTTGGGGCTCCTTATCTGTTGTGGGCAAAACAAATGTTTTGTGAGCTGGGAAACTTAATTTCTTTCTGTATTAGCACTAGGTTGACATCACAGATGTTCCTGGTCACCACCTCGTTCCTCACAGACCTCAGGGCATCCCGCTCAGCTGCCTGGCCCCCGCTGGCTCTCCCTTGGCTGCCCTGCTGCCTGCAACCCCACGCCCCGGCTTTCTCTGCACTGCCTCAAGCAGTGCCAAAGGCTCTGGGTTCCCCAAGAGAAACGGGAGAAACAAGGCCCCAGACACCTGAGAAACGCTGTAACCAAAACCACGTACAACAAATGTGGGAAGGAGCGCAAGTGATTCAGTAAATGTAAATATTGATGCGGTAGACATGGAAGAGCGATTTTAGCAACATCCCCTGTTCAATATCCTCACATTGGATTTGTCAGAATTACTGTCAAATGCTGCAACTAAAAATCTGAACAGTTCTCACATGGCCACAGCAACCTTACTCTGGTGTACCTGAGGCACTGGCATCCTGGAGACTGAGTTGGCAAAAAGTTAGAAGACAAAGCATAATACTGCTGTGTTTCTTCCTTTTTTTTCTAAAAAATAAATATTAATTTATCATTACTAAAAAGTTTTCTGAACACAAGCATTGGAGAGGACAACTAGCTGTGACAGGGATGGGACACCTGCCTGGGAGCTGCTGGGAGGGCAGCCGGGCGGGAGGTGCGCGGTCCTGGACCCAATCCCTGGGACTAACCCCGACACAGAAACAGGCTCCGCTTGGTTACCCTCCTTTGACATCTTCCAGCTGCTAGCCATGGCATGCTGCTTAGTTTAGTTTACCTTAAAATTTCCCTGCAGATGGCTGTACTATGTATTCGTGTAGGCTGATGATTTAGTGGTTGCCCGCTGGTATCAGAGAGAGAAGCATTTTTCCCTTCAGTGTCCGCTTTGTAAATCAATTGCTAAATTATGTGCTACTTCATTCCCATTATTTCGGGCCTCTATCTGACATAAGACACCTGCTGTGGTGATAACTGACAAAATATATGGAACCTGGGGAGAGGATGAGGAAAAGACAGGAAGGAGGAGGACTCTGACTATCTTTGCACATGCGACATTGGCAGTAACTCTCATGCAGTGGCATACGAATTCTGTAGATTGAAGCTATTGAATTTTTTAGTAGCACAATACACTGCATACCATTGCTGTTGCACCAGAATACAAGCACTTAAAGAACAACCTTCAAAGCAGTAAAATAAGATGTAGCCAGCTGTGTTTCAATTCATTTACATCAACAAGAAAACTTGTACTTTTCTATACTAATTCCACAGAGAAATCAAAGAATAAAAAGCTAACAAAAAAATGAACAACATTCTAGAGTCAAACTTTAACAGCTATTAAGCTGTATCAAGGAAACACAAGTGATTTAAAGCAGCTTTGCAACATCTCTCCTAATTAGCCTGTATCAGGTTATTTGGATGAAATCACGATCTTACTGTCAAGATCAAAATATTCACTGTCTTCTGCACAAAACAACTATTAAAATTTTTAAAAGCGATTTGGAAATGTTGGCAGAGTTGTCGACATTACAAACAAATAGGTACCACTAACATTCACATCTCCTTATATTTTATCTTTCTTTTGCAAGGCCTTTTAATTTTTTTTCAGTAGCAACATACAAATTACTTTCCTTGGAATCAGACTCAAGATTCCTGCAGATTCTTAAATGAGACAACACATTATTGCCACTAACAGCAACACAGACAAATCAGAACTACTCCTACATGTCATAGCATTGAAAGAAGGAATGTGTAGTATCAGCATTAGAAGATGTATGAGTAAAGGAGAGGTGGGAAAGGGCAGATCACAGTGCAAACAGAGTAATTTTGAAAACTTCACTGGGGGATTGCGACCCGCTCCCTCCAAAAGAAAATCAACCAGAAAGCAGAAATAACATACTGAGCTTTTTCCTTGTTCAGTAAAGTTCTTTTCACCAAGTAGTATGGGAAATAGAATAAAACTTGTCTTCTTCCCTTCAGACCAGAGCATTAATGTAAAATATTTAATTATTATTGTTACAACCTCCACCACATTAGATTGTACTTTAACCTATTTTATTTGTTAAGGTGAATATCCTGCTAATAAAAGACACTGGACTGATATCCCCAGAACCTGATATTTGCCATTTATTCTCAGAATAGGAGCAGCACTGAAAGATTCCCAAGCGGTCCAACTTTACCCCCACTCTGAAGAAATTGTTCCTCCATCATTGTCTATTCTAGAAAAATAATATATCTCAGCTAAAATAATGGTAAAAAGTGACTTAGCACTGAATGTGGGCAAAAGATGTAATACCTGATATCCTGGCAACAACCAATGGATTCACTTAACATCATGGGCTTGGTTCCCCTCAACAGAGCCTTCTCAGAGCTGGGCAGCGCCAATTTCTATTTCCCCTCTGCTCAGCTTACAGGAGGATTTTTCTTTTGAGTGCAGAAATAGCTGCACTTCCCCAAGGAGCAGTGCCTCCCCAGCAAACGGCCTGAAAAGCACCACTTTGCCCCACAGGGACAATAATTTGGGGTCCTGAAATAAAAATGGATAGATAAGGGACTTGTTGCTGGGAGAACAAGTCATGCATCCTAAAAGCCCAGAGGAAGATTTTAATTGCTTTGGTAGCACCCAAGGCTAGAGCCCTGTCCTTGCATAAAGTTATCTGGAAAATCAAACTAGCTGGGGTACAAGTCGTTACGTGGAGCAAGACAGTGAGAAAAACACTCTGACACACAGATCCCCAAAGCTCAGCTGACCCTCATATGAAGTTTTAATAGAACATCAGAACTCATCTTAAATAGATACTAATATTCTTCATTAAAAGAAGTAACAAAATATTAGTTATTCACAAGTAACCGTGTTGAGGTGTTCGCTAGAACAAATTATTTTGCCTGCTGTAAGGGAAAACAATGTTAAAACGTTGTTCCAAATGTGATGTTACCATCTTTGGGAAGTGAGTGCAGTGAATCTCACGTTACCATTCCAGCACTTGGTGAAGAATTCACTTCATTACCAACAGACACAAACTTTCGCACACACAGATCTCTCCTCCTGAACTACCCGAAACCAGGCATGAATTGTCTATCATACATTACCACCTTGTGCTATGATTTCTTTCTGAAATCCAGTGCTCTTCATTAGATTTAGTTATTACATGACTTTTAATACCATAATATAGAGCCTGGTATGACTCAAAAGAGACATGCAAAGCCAGAAGACGCAAGATTCATTTTTTACAGTAATGTAAAACATGTACATCACTGAAACTCAATTTAATCATCTGGAATGTAGGAATAATAACATTTACTTTGTCCACAGTAAAGTGCTTATAAGCTAAATTAGCATTAACTATTATTCATCTCAATTCTAGAAAACAGTGAATCATAGCCTTAACTTCAAGCATTATTTTTAAAAAATTAATAAGCAATTTCACTATGCAGGAAATAAAACTTTTGTCTTTCTTTTCAATTCCTCCAACTATCATTATTTACTGAAGCTAATTTAGCCTATTTACAGAAAAATCAAGTCCTTCTTTTGGCTTTTCTGTGCTAGAATTAATCAGAAGCAGCATGATTCCATGTTTAACTTCAATCAAAACAGCTATTGCTAAAACCTACAAAGTTTTACTGCTCCTAAATAAGATCCTCACTTTTTCTTAAAGAAAATAAGATTTAGAATAATGGCTTCTACATGAACTTTTGTTTAATTATGAGAGTGCTACAGAATATGCATTTTCCCTTAATAAAATCCAAGTACATAATTAAAACTGCATTTTCTTGAAAGATCGATAATACCTGGGTTATTCAGAGTGTTAAGAATTAAAACGCCCATAAGGAAATAAAATTGGGGGGGGGAAGGAGGAAAAAAAATTATGATTAAAAGAAATCTAGCAACTCAACTTCAACCACAGAGGCAAGTGCTATGAGGTGGTACACGGAATTCCTTTTGTAGACCTGGGACTTAGTTTATTTCAGTTTAAGTTGAAAAAGCTGGTTATTAATTTTTACTAAGAGGACAGCAGAATTTAGCCCCATCTGTTAGTCCTTGGCAAGGACACTAGTGCTCCTTGTTCTCCTAGCATGGCATCCCAGCCCATTTCTGACTTGCAACCTCATACAATAGATTGATGGTGCCTGAGAGACAGTATGAAGTGGTGCCTGCACCACTGCCAAGGGCAGGGAAGAAACGGATGGTCAAATCCAGATGATATTACATTAAGAGAGGAGGAAGTGAAAAATCTGCACTGTCCCCCACCCCCCCTCCCCTGCTCACCAGAGATTGCAACTAACCTTCAGCCAGCAAAACAGAGAGAAAACTTTGCTTTAAAGCTTTAGAGGTGCCTAAGAATACTTTCAGCTTGAGTTTTGCCCAACCATGAGCTGGTTTTAAATCTGTACTGTCAAAATGAGGGTTAGAGAGATCTTCCCCAACTTCATATCCAGGACAAACTGCTTTGTCCTAAATGGGTTTTACCTAAAGACTTTGTCTAGTGCCCTCATTCACTAAAATGTACACAGAGAAGGGCAGTTTTCTGCAGACCCAGCTGATCTGTAAATCTGTTGGGAGAATCTAGATTTAGTATTCATTGAACTTTACGTATGCTATAGTAAAACTTATACAAAACATTGCACTGAAAATACAGCCAACCCTGTAGCAACGATGGGTCTAAGTCACATTTCTTGTTATAAAAGAGTATAATTTTACAATTAATTTTTAGTAAGTATTGGTGGCCAATATGTACTAGATTACTCCAAAATTTTAAACTGTGACGCTGTGAATTTCACCAAAGAAAATAAAATTATCTCCAGTTACTGCCTCAGCTATATTTGTACACTGCTCCCCTGCCGCAGAAAAACCTACACGAAGTGTGATTACTTTTTACAAAGTAATTTTCCCATTCCTGACTTTACTTACATGTGCATTTTCAACAAACTTCAGAAAGGTACACGTGCAATATTTTCAAGAATGGGCCATGGGTAGAATTCTAACAAATAAATAAAATAAGCAAGCTCAAAAATAGGGGAAATATTTTCATTGTTTCCATCAATTTATAGTAACATTAGTTATTTTTAGCAGAGCACAAAAGATTACCTACATATGACTTAAGTGCATCTAGTAACACACAACAAAAAGCAGGTGAAAGAAATCAGTAAAACATATATATAGAAAGTAAAAAATATACATAGAAATCAGTTGAATTTGTAGTTATCTATACATAAACACACAAACAATAAGCAAACCAGAGACATGTATAATATAATTCTGCCTAGTACAAATTTGGCCTTTTCATAATCTGCAGGCCAAACTCTATAATAAGCTTGCCATTTCAGTCTGGACCTTTGACTTCCAAGAAAAGGCTTTAGGGAAAAACTCTGTTTATATTTAGATAAAGCTTTAAAATGTAAAACTATCACAGAATAATACTATCTTTATCATACCAGGCAAGTCAGAAAGTTCAAACTGAAATGGCATTTTTTACTAGAGCAGTATGTCTCAATTTGTAAATGGCACGCAGGGCATCTATATTACTAAAAACCAGGGATAATGACTGCAGGATTTCCAGTTTCCGAGTTGACAAAGGGAATATTTTCACAAAGGTGACACACATGGGTTTCAAAGGCCTCCCCTAGTCCACAGCTGGCACTGATAAGTAGCACGACTTACTAAAGACTGAATGCCCGTTGCGTATTACACATACATGTTGACGTAAATTGTGTTTAACAAAAGATATTGCAGGACAAGAGAGTGGGAAGATGCCCCACAGCCCTACAGATACTTCAAGTGAGGAGAAAGCATCTAGGATTTTGTATTTTCCTTCAGCCAAGAAAGGACAAGACTGTGTTTACATTTCCAGCCAAGGGAAACAAAGATTCACTGTTATCTTCAAGACAATAGCATGCCTTCACCTTTATCTACAAGTACCTGCATGCCTAACCATTACGATGGAACCAGCTCAACAGTGCCTGCTTAAAAGAATCAACTTACATTCAGAGCCTGTCACCAGGCCTCTGATCAAATCAGTAAATCTTTCATCTGAAGAAATGAGCAACCTAACTGAGCAAAGTAAAAGACTGAGTTACTGCCACCTCCAAACCCCCCACCCCCTGTATCTTACCCTTGGTATTTGAAGCCTGTTTTGCCTCACAAGAATACAAAAGTCCTTTGCCTCTGAAAACAGAAAGATTTGGGGTCACGCAGTAAAACTGAGTAAGAAAACTTGCAAGTTTTGGCTAAAAGCATCCACACAGAAACTTACTGGTGATCTGCTGTGCTCAGTAAATTACCCGTGTGTCAAACCCCTGGGTACTGAACTTAGGAAACTGCTTTGTACAACTATAAAATATATGTATGATTCCAGAGTGATGACTACACTAAAGAAAAAGCAAGGTATGCAATATATGCAACCATTACCTCTTTTGCAAACTGCTCTGGGATTGTCAGAGTATACAAGTTGTAGCACGCAGCAGAAGCTGTTAATGGAGGGCATTTAAAACAAAATTTGCTGAAAGTATGCAAAGGATAGCTGACAGCTGAAAAAAAATTAATCTACTTGTTAAGAGAGCTAGAATTCCTAAGCTTTGGGCCCTGAGATTTGGTTAGGACCTTTCTATTAGGGAAAGCTAAGATCTCTGCTCAGGATAAGGCTCCATAATCAAAAGGTCAAAAATAGAATGGATTTTATGAAGTTAGCCCAAGGCCATGTGCTGCCCCTTCCCTGGGAGATGACTGAGTGAGCGCTGGTCACAGGTACAGGGCCAAGGCATCCACCATGTGAACTGACAGGACACGGTCCAGGCCACAGAGCTGTCAGTGCATGGCTGGGTTGGTAGCACAATCCACAAGCTGCAGTTCACTCTTTTCCTATGTCTCTGGGGGCCTTGATAAAGACAGTCCCAGAATAAGCCCAGGGACTTCATGGATTGTTGTAACAGGCTACACCTGTCCAATGACCAAAACCACTCAGCTGTGCTATGCTAAGGACTACTCATCAGCAAAACGCTACTCTACTAAAAGTAGCTACTAAAAGGTCTCCTATTTCAGACTCAGGTTGAAATGCAGGTTGGGATGTGGACAGCTTTGAAACTGGTATCCAGGAATTCCAAAACCGTGAATTCCATAATAAATATCTGTTCCTCAAATCATGGAAACCATAGTCAAAACCGCACATTTTCAAATGTACACACAGGTGAAGCAAAGAAAATTCCCACTTTTTCAATTTACCTATATTAGTATTTTATCTAGTAGTCCAGGAACTTCAAAACGATGTTAAGCAAATTGCACTGTGTTTAAAAGCCTTGTTCTGTTCTAGCTGTTTACAGTTTTCTACTGGCAAATATGTGAGAAAAGATGAGTGATTTATGAATGCTCACTTTAAAAAGTCAAATGACATTAAAACAATACTTCATAGCATGGAGAAATAGAGTAAAGCAGACTGTTTTCACAGTGATTTTTATAGAAAGTCATGCATAGATTTTTGACAGGAAAAAAAATAGCTGAAGATGAAGAGAACTGCATGTCCTATATGTTGTTAAACCTTTATTTGTCCTAAAACAAAAGATAAAACTGGTTCTGTCAGAGATCTATATAAAATCTAAAAGAAGAGATAAAAATCACAGCTTTTCAACCTCAGTAATTTCCCTTTATAAATATTCTAAGATTGAGTGAAACCCTTCACCAAACTACATCCTGAAAAACGATACTATTTCCAGTCTCTGTTAACATGAGAGTGGGTAGTGCTGATCAAATGACAGAAAACCAATCAAGTAGCAAGATGCATCTTGCTGTTTTCTTGAATGTCTATAAATTCCCTGCTTTCAGTAGCAGTAACACACTTTCTTAGCCGCAGGCCTAATTGGTGGCACTTGCCCATGGCTGCTTAGGCAATTGCAATGACCCAGGTTGTGCAAGCAAATAAGAGTCCCTGAATTGACTAAGGAGTGTCAGAACTACAGAAGGAAAAATTGGCTAAGGGAGCACATCAGCAGCTGTATGTGTATCCTCAGGTGGTGCTCAAGGAGAATGTATATTATAATTTGTAGCCCATTTGCTGCAAAAGGAGAAAAGTTTAAGATATGCCATGGAGTACAATATGGCAATCCAAGCAAAGGAAAGGAAAACAACTTTTCTGTATTTCTGAGAACAAATAGCTGCCTCTACCATCACATCATTGTTTTACTATTACCAGCTAATACAACAGCAGGCAGAAAGTGCAGCTGCGGTCCACAGAATATTTGGCATTTCTGGCCCAAGCATAATCCCTCATGTAATGAAAAACCTATTTCTATTTCTGCATCCTCGCTACTCTTCATACTGAAGAGGCTTGCGTCTGTCTCCCATTTATTGAAGCTTATTCTTCATCTAGACAGCCAGGTCTGGTTTGTATTAGAAATTAGGTTTTAAATCACTATTTTTCTATTATTTATTTTAGGATTTTCAGGAAGTCTCCAGAGGTGCAGAAAAATTCTTCTTGTGAAGAAGACCCTAATACTCTTAATGAACCAAGCCCAAATCCCTGACCCATGTTAAAGAACATTGATATTTTTAAGGTTCAAAATGAATTCTGGCTACAAAGAAAATAACATTATTTTAAGAGTTAAAATGACATTAAAATGTCAAAAAAAGGTTAACAACTCCCCATGTAAGAGTAAGACCAATCAGATCCCACAGCTTTTCTTAATGAGCAGGCTCCATTATGGGCTCTTCCCTTCTCTTTTATCATGTGGCTGGGGTTTTGCATTTCAGCGATTAATGAAGTCTCAAGATGTAGAAGGCAATATATTTGAAGAAAGAAACAACAGGTGAAATAAACGTTTGACTCAATAAATCCTATGGGTCTAAATTGTATCTCCTTTCTCTTTGTGCTCCCTGCTGCCTTGTGGCCAGTTTTACCATGATTCTCTATTTTTAGGTCCCAGCTCTGCATCTCATTCTTATAAACATGCACGGTTCCGTCCTCGGAAGAAACCTTATATGCTGTAGGCATACTAACCCATTATTGCAAGGTAAATGCGACTACCATGTTCCATTGCCTTTCTCTGGTAACTGTTAGCATGCCTGCTGTGAAATTGTTTAATTTCTATTTCACTTTAAAGTATTTTGCATTTACTGCAGACCAGCAGAGATGTCACAAGTTCACACCTGCCCTTATATTACCTTGGGATACTTGCTATGTACTCCTGACATTCATCCAGCATCTATTAATTTTCTCAGCATATCAAGTACTGTTTTCCTCTCTTTTAAAGACCATTTTAATAACTGAACAGATAAATCATCTAGTAACAGTACGTTCTTACAGAAGAATAATCTCCTTTCTTCTGCAAAAGAAAATATTATCATCACAACTCCAATTTAGTTGAGGCCAGTTGCAACCATCAGGAGCAGAAACTGAGTCTGGTGATAAACCACATTCCTGGGATCAAACTAGCTCCCCTAGAGTTACACAGGGGTTTCATGGTTTCTGTATTTAGGAGGCATAGCTGTAGCACAAAATTCCTGATTTGAAATTGAAAATTTGTAATTTTATTCTTCTGACTACACAGAATTATTTCAGCTATATAGCCAAACCTTTTGATAGTAGCAGGTTGGCTTTGTACTTGCTGTTGGTACGGTTGCACTGAAGTTGTTTTATGTGCCCAAATTAGGATAATGAGAACCAGCAGTTCATGCCTTGCCTCCTGCTGAAGTAGACATGGATAGGGCCTTCTGATAATCTCCTGCCTTCCTCATATAATTCTTCAGCCTCTCATTACTACATTAGTTACATGCAGTCATCTGCACCTCACGGAAAGTAGGAAGTCTCTTGCAGGAGGAATGAACAAACTGAAAGGAGAAGATGTAAATATACAAAGTATAAAACATAACTACAAAAATAGTGCAGTACACTCAGATTTAAACAAAACAACTGTTAACATACAGGTACAGGCAGCATATATACAGTAGACTCTGACCTTTCAAAGAGTCTTGTCTAATGGAGGTCAACTCCTGCAAGGCAAATAAAGTGCTGCAGAAACAGGGTACCCCTTCTCACCCAACAAATGGGGAACCTATTCTGCCACACTGGCATTAGTATGTGAAAACATCTTCTGTTCTGTGGCTTTCCTCAGAAAGTATTTAGTAAGAAAAATGTTGGAAGAAATCAGCTGATCAACCAACCAGCAGATTAAAAAAAGGTTAAAATTAACTGCAGCACTGTTATGTATTATGTATATTGACTTTTAAAAATTAAACATGTCATGGGAATAAATCTGGACATCCCAGAGAATAAAACAAACTAAACCCAGAGCATATTTAAAGTTCTAGGTAAGATCCTGTAAGATCAATGTAAGAGAATGAAATTCCTTTTCCATTCAGGAACTATATTGATACAAAAGCTTGTCTTTTCTAGTAATTATTTAGCAATAGCCAAGATGAAGACATTAATAGTGTCTAATAATCACACAGTGGGGCTCAGTAGTGATTCTCTCATTATCAAATCTGCTCAACACACAAGTCAAAACATGATTTTTCTAAGCAACTACATTCTTCATTTTGGCATTGTAGTTCAAGCTTCTTATGTCAGGAAAAAAAAAAGAGAAATGGAGTAGGACAGAATTCCCTGAATATTAAGAAAGTATACATGCATCAGTCAAAAAAGAAGCCTCTTCTTCCTACACCCCTTACTCTATTAAATAAGATAGGCTTTGGCTCATCTATACCCGTCATGGTCAAATTCTGTTGTGGAAAACAAACATTCATCCACACTCAGTGAAAGGACTACATGTCTTAGAGTTTAGCACTCATCATTCCGGCAACAATGCCTCAAATCGCTAGAAGTGGCAATAACTCCATGCAGAGGTACAAACTGGGGACTGACCGGCTGGGGAGCAGCTCTGTGGGAAAGGCCCTGCGGTCCCAGTGGACAGTGTGTCAAACACGAGCCAGCAATATGCCCTGGCAGCAAAGAACTCCAGCAGTATCCTGGGCTGTAGGAACAGAAGTACGGCCAGAAGACTGGGGGACACGATTACGCCCATCTGCTCAGCACTCTAATCAGTCTGCTTCTAGAATAATTGCATCCAGTTTTGGGCCTCCCAATACAACAAAGACATCAATAAACTGGAGCAAGTCCAGGGGAAGCCATCCTGATGGGGTCTAGAGCATTTGTCCTAGGACAAGGGGCTGAGGGACCTGGGTTTATCTACCCTGGGGAAGAGATGGCTATGGGGGCTTAAAAGCAGCCTGCTGATCAAGAAGATAGAGCCAGGCTCTTTACACTGGTATATGGTAAGAGAATGAGAGACAAAAGCTATATATTGAAACAAGGCTCAACCTGGACAGAAGGAAATACTTTTCCCCACGAGGACAGTCAAGCAGTGGAACACATTGCTCAATCTCTGTCCTTTGAGGTCTTCAAGACCAGACTGGACTTCATAGATTACCCAGGTTTGAGCAGAAGATTGGACTAGAGACCTCCAGAGGTCCCTTCCAACCTGAATTCAAACCTAAATCTAGAGTGCAAAATTTGCCCCAGGGGTCAGACAGGTCAACATGGAAGATGCTATTTTTTCCTGATAATATTACAAGGCTATCATATAAAGAATTAATAACAAGGCACAACGTAACATGCATATGGTGTGCTAGGTATTCAAACTCACTGACCTTGGCAAGTCAATGGCTTTATTACTGGGCATATGGAAAATATAAGATAGCTGGGATTTTTTTGTATCTGAATAGTGAAGTGAGAAGGTAGCTCAAAGTATGAGGCAGTAAGACCACATAGAATTAAAGCCTGAATAAGCAAAAGCTGAAATGAATCTGAAAAATGTTTCTTAAACAGTTTTCTAAATTACTGGAAGGAGGTAATTTCACCATGTTATATGGTGAGTAAAGTTTTCTGTCACTTCATAGGGATGTGCCATTTCTTTCCCCACTGTTCAGCTTCTTTTGCTCCATAATTTCTGTAGTCTGTTGTTCTGTCTTATTACTTTCACAACTTGAATTTAATTCCTATTTTTATATTTTGTCTTCCTCCAAGTTCCTTGAATATTCCTTGAATATTCTCTTGTCTCTTTAGTACACTTAAGTATTTTTTATTTGTGGTTTTCTCATGGCTTTCACAATACTGTTGTAAGAGCTACATCAGCCACACTTACAAAATCCATGTCACACCTTTCAATCTGCTATTACCCCATTGGGCAATAGTTATATTCCTAAAGGCAAACATGTACTTCTACACTTAAATGAATAAAAGCCATAAGCACGCTAAGTGCAAAACAACACAATGAGTTAACAAAGAAGCACAGCAACAAATAATCACTGTAAATGCATCCTTAAATGATCAATGGGTGATCTCAATATAAATAGCTGCTAACAGACCAATGTTTCCCTAGGGAGAAATGAGGCATTTAACACTGATATTGAACATTGACTTTTCAGAGAGAATGACCACAGGTTTATTTGATAGTTATCTCTGATTTGGCATTATATTTGCAAAATTTAATCTTCAATATCCCTTACGCTCACCCTTCCTCTGAAAAATGGTGTCATCTTGGTATGTTGGGCTAGGTTATGAAGCATGTCTTACTAACGTATCTCAAAGCTTTTTCATCATTTTCCCCCCTGACTTCCTGCAAGATGTGTTTTGCATCTACTTATCTCTGCTACCTCTTTGCCCTGACAAGACTTCATACCTGTGATTCTGGGATTAAATTCTAGACTATGAAAAAAAATCATAATATAGAGTATTTGCACTGATGAAAGTGAGAATAGACTCTGTTCCCAGACATTATGAAACCCAGGATATTTTCTAGTTTGTGCACGGTAGGACAACAACAGTGCATGTGAAGCACAGCATGGGCATTGCAATTGAGGGGTGGGGGCTGGGGGAAAGCAAGCATTTCTGAGGAAGCCAGTCTTGCAGCTTTGAGTAGAAACGGACAAAACCTGTACTGTTTAAATAACAACTGTACTACTAAACTACTAATTTCCAGTTAGCCATTGCTATGCTATAACATCACATTGCTAGTTTTTGTGATACTACTCTCTATCACACCGCATGTTTTGAGTAGTGCAGCATCAGCTAGTACAGCCAGCATTGGCTAGGCAGTTACATTACTTTACTCAAGTTCACAGCAATATATTTTACCAGCTTCTGGGGAGCACTAGCAGCATCTGTGAAAAATGTTTTCTCAGACAAATCCTAGACTGTGGTGTGCAATATGCAGTAAAAAAACCCCAACAAACCCCAAACAAAAATGCACCCCACAAAGCATAACCCCAAGAACACACAAATGAAAACATCCATCTTGCTATCCTGTTTCTTGCCAAGGTTTCAGAGTATGTTTGTTCCACTTGGTAGCTAAACAGAAAGGGTTTTCAATTTCAGGTGCTAAGCACCTGATAGCACTTTTTGAGTTATGGAAACATTAGACTCACTCTAGTTTCAAGTGCTGAGGTTTACTGTATGAAAATCCTCTACAAAGACAAAGAGAATTGAACAGGCTGATAAGACTGCCCCTTCACACTGAAAGGTAGCTACTTCCATTATCTCTGAGATCTCTGTTAGGCAAAACAATAAGTACCTTGGCTTTTCTTGGAACAAATCTGTAGATCAAACTTTTATTTTTGACTCAGCAAAAGCACAGGCAAACTATACCCAAATAGCTTCACATAAAAATCCTCCCGTTCTTTGTGGCATTATACATATACAGCAGCTGGAGCATTCTGTCTCTATGAAAATTGTCTTCTTCACCTAATGGATCTCTCACACCTTTGGATGGTGAAATAGGACACTTGCTAGGCTAGAAAGCCACATCTAAAGTTCCTGGAGCCAGGGATAGTTTTCTTATAGAATGGGGCCAGATGCTTCTCCCTGAGAGGCTCAAAGCCTCTCTTCTCAGAGGTAGCATCAGACAAACTTACTGAGCTACTACTCCTCTTCTCTCAGATTGACAGATATCAGTCAACAAGAAACACTGAATGTGTGACATTTAGAATATGACAGCATATTCTAAAAATTAATTATTGCCCCTTAACTGACACCTATTTTCAATGCAAATTTAAGAACAGAATGTTCTGTCATCAGCTAATCTTGCAAGATGCAGAGCTCCCTCAGTTTACATTGATTTCAAATGAATCTGAAAGCAGTGATTGGCAGTCAGATGACCTCTGCCTCTCAGAGGTCCCATCTTTGCATGATTTTCCCTTTTTTCAGTCTTGGTTTCCAAAATGTCTAGTGTATTTGATTTCAGTGAAGTCTAGACAAGACAAAGTCAGTGGTTTTCTGACTGTACAAGTAAAAAACGACAAATGCAACACAAGAAATCAAATGAAATGTAGGTTGCCATTTGTCAAAAACAACTCAGAGAGAGAAAAAATCAATTGATACATAAGATAGCCACTCGAGCAAACTGTTTTGATTAATCCCAATATGTGGAATCAGGGTCAAAAAAACAATTGGACTTATGAGTGGAAAAAATTACAAATATGAATGAAAAAGAAACTTCACACAAGCACTTATATTAGCAAATATCTGACTCATTTGTGGGAAGAAAATAATTCGAGTTCATATCAACACCTTAGGAATATAATTTTGTGCAAATTGTGGTTTCCACACATATTCGATGCAGAGTAAAGATGAGACTTGTAGTTCCAAGTCTAATTTTTTTAGAAACCCCACAAATGTTGTTGTCTGTGTCAGAAACAAATGAATACTTTTGTGGATACAGGAGGGATAACCAAATAAATTAACCATTTATTTGCCTATAAGTCTTTTGTCCTTAAAACACCTACTATGATGCTTTCTAACAGCAGGAAATCTACCAAAATATTTGTTCTGGGTGGAGCTATTTTTCAGGCTCTAATTTTAATTATATATAGGGAATTAAAAAAAAAAAAGACATTTTCATTTAGCACAGAAGTGCATATATTTTTTTAAGTTTATGCACAAAATTGGAATTTATCTTAAACCTCATGTATTTTTAAGGCCAAATAATGTTGAAGAATAAATGAGTAATAACATTTTCATGTGCAATATATGCACTAAAGATGTAGTGTGTACATGCTATACTCTGAATTTCTTTCTGTCATTTTGCTTTTATTTTTCCTGTATCTTCTTGCATATGTTAGAATTAGAGAAAATAGCGTCAATACTCCAAAAGTTATCAGCATGAGCCTCAAGATACTATTTTCAAGTGGAGTGTCTTTAAACCCATTGCAGCTTTTAATTTCCACAGGAAGTAACAACTCTGGATTTCATTTTTCAAAGGAAAGTCTACATACTTTAATTTACCACATTTTTAATGTACTGACATGTTGATGGTCAGATGTTCTTTGATGCTCAAAGTTAGATTGGCAGAAATCAGAGCAGTGTAGGGGCTTACACAAATGTGGTGTTTATATTTGGCAGCAATTACTTTGTGAAAAACACAAGGTGACTCTTTTTCCTCTCCTCCTTTCTTCTTCTTTATATTTTTTTTCCATTCCAAGTTTGGCATGAATCTAAAGAGCTAAAAACTATTTTAACATGACAAATGCTTTCATCACTCCCTTAACCTCTGAAGTGAACACTCTGACAAAAACAATATGTGTGGTATATGCTTTCCTTTTGACACTTTATAAATTACTTTCTTGTAAGTGGGTTTTACCACCAGTCCAATATCTTCAGGATGTCCTCATTTGTTTGGCTGGTTCTACATTCTTCATATGTCACCCCAGGATATTAGGAATAACGCCTGGGCTTTGTGAAATGATATATGCCTCAGGGAGGATTGTAGGACAATTTTATTTACATACTGCATTCTGGAATTTACCAAAACATTGTGAAATACTACAAACTTATACTCTGCATTTCATTTACATCTGACTACTGAAGAAACAGGGAGAAGTGATAAAGCTGGCTTTAAATAAGCAGACAACATTTTGTATACCATGTAAGGAAAAAGGTAACTGAAGTCAATTTTTCCTATTCTCTACTATTAAAAATAGTGTAACAATCAGCCATAGAAACATCTTATAGTGCTCTCTTTTATGGAAATGATCTGATTTTTTTTTTTGCCTCTGTCTATTCCTTTAACAAAAAACCCCAAAGTTATTTATTTTCAACCTGGTAAATCTGATGTGTGTCAAAGTTTCTGCAGAAACTCCTTCAGGGTAAATTAATTCAGGTATAGGACAGTAAGTCTAAGATGGCAAACTATACACATACAAAACGAAGCATATTTTGCACATACACATGCCATACTACAGTGGATCAGTGCCATGAAGACCTGCAGGAACGTTTTCCCAGACATCAGTCAGGATAAGTTTCAGAGGAAGATTTAGGAAAACTCAGATAACAATTATACTGACTGGCCTGTAAAGGAAGAGTCTATCTAAATAGCCAAAATTCCATGGCATTTTATGATCTAAACCATCAATATACATGGATCTCAGAAAATAAACCCCAAAGTTTCCTTCTAACAAGACATACTGTTATTATTTTGACAAATGTTTAACTTCTTAAAATCTCAGTAGTATCTTTATTTAACATTAGTTTTGTAGTGTGGCAAAAAGTTCCAAAGGTTATTATACACTATGAATTTATTTTTAAAGCTTTAAACAAACTGCCTTTTCATTTCATTCCATTCATTGTGTTTTTACTTGTGTGTTGATGGAAAGGCAATAGGAACACTAAATAACTTAAATATTTATCCTTTTCTACCTGTTATGATACTTTTTTTGCTTGTCTCTTTAAATCACCCCTCATTAGAAATTCTTTCATGCGACCTGTAATCTTTGACAGTCCTCTGAAAGTCCCATGCTTCAACATGCAAACAGCATGTTTTCAATGATATACCTATCTGTATCAATTTCCCCATCTCTCTTATTATAGGACAATCCATTGAGAAATCCTGAAGACTATAAGAACTTCAAAGTATTCTTTTGATATAATTTACCTCATATTTGCCATCGTCTTTTTCATTTAGTCCTGCAATAGTCTTGATTAGCACTGATTTGATCATCTTCACCCAGCCTAGATATATTGACAGACCTAAGTAGCAGAACCATTTACTGCAAATTTTGATGAGTTTTTTCAGAACTATTACTTTTAGCTAATGTAACCCCAGTGATATAACCTCTGCTACAGTTATATCACTGGGGTTACATTTCTGTGTGGACATAGCAGAAAAACATTATTAACACCTTTCAAGCCTCTCCTGTGCTTGAAGCTCTGACAGCAAAGTACACCAAGAGGAGTTACTGCAATATGGAGTATTGCCCTTCCTCCTGCGCATCTTGGGGGAACATAACATCTTTCTTCATCCCGAGACTGCCAGCTCTCCTGGTAGATTAACACCTCTCACTTTACCACTGCCTCAATGATTAGGACAGACTTGGGATTTTGGTCTGATCTGATCATTATTCTGGTCACTCATTTTGAAAACAGAAAAACATTTTTCCTCCTGACAGAGCAAGAGAGAGTTGTTTTGTCTTCACAGCAGTTCAGGGATTAGCATGTCAGGAGCTCCAAAAGAGCTGCAGTAGAGTGGGACAGCTGGTATTTTGCATTGCTGCTCTTTCCACAGGAGAGAGGATATTTAGTTTTCTCAGGAGTCAAGTTCTGTGCAAACCCAGGACAAGGCAACGCTCTAGAGAACTGCAGAACAAGGAAAGGTTCTTAAATTGAGTAGGTTTTTTTGTTTGTTTTAAGTAAGATGATTTGGCACCTTAAGTACCAAGCACCTTAAGTCATACTATTGGAGCACAGCAAGTCCCAGCAAATTAATGGGTGTATTAGTTATAGCTGATGGTCTCATGCCTGCTCTTTGTCATGTTGAATGAATTTTATGAGGTTTTGCTGAGAGTGAAGGAATTAAATTAATGACTAAATAACTAAAGCACATCCCTTTTACCTTTCTGTTGTTCTCATGCACCTAAGGCGATGCAACTTCTTTTTTGTTTTCTTTTCTTTCTTTCCAAACACTTTAAATGATGATCACAGTGGACCCATCAAATTTATTCACAGGATTAATTGCATCTATTTTCTGGTTTTGACAGCTACTTTTCAATATACTTATTCTTCCCTGTGTATGGCATAAAGCTTGTCAGGTAACTTCTCATTATTTAATCCTTGATCCAACACTGTCTTCCTAAAACCTGCTTTCTCGTGTTCATTAGCCAACTTTATTGTGCTCATCACTCTTTACTCAGGAAAGAAGATTTCAAAAACTTTTGTCAAAATGGATCACTTATGTCATTACTTGAAATGATAGATCACTCATCAATTATTGAGTCAACGCATTGCCTTACATTCTCTCTTGTCTAAGTATATGAAAGTGTACAAAGCAATAACCACATTGCAAAGCTTTGCCTTAGATTACAGTAACCTAAATACCAAGGAAAAATACATTTCATAATCCATCACTTCAAAGTTATGCACACGATCAAAATATTCAACTTGCAGTATATCATTTCCCATGTGCATAATCACTCAAACAGAGAGCTGTTGTATGATAACTGTCAAGTTCAATAAATCATGCGCTTTCCAATCTTTTTATTTATATATCAGACTAAGCCTGTTATTCTTCTGAGGTTTTCTACAGAAGAAATATAGAAAGATGGTTAGCTCTGTAGCACTGAGTAAGCTGGGATGTAGGCCTGGCCTAAAGAGACAGCAGCAGTAAAGTAGCCAGTCGGTTCTCTCTTACTACTGTGTATATATATTACATATGGAAGTTCATTAGTATGAAAAACGGGCTTTTCTTAGAAAACAGTGTCTTATCTTGTTGAATCAGATTATATTGAATCCCCCCAAAAACCACAAAATATTATCTTCAAATGGAGAGAATAGGGAGAAAATTCAGTACATCTTTATAGGTCTTTTGAGCACTGTAGATGAGAATAGTTTCAGAGATGAACTAAAACTCACACAGAGCAGGTCTGGAAAATATTAACAGAAAATATCGATGAGCTACCATAATTTTTCAATATACTCAGAGAAGCTAGAGAGTTTGTGCAGCACGCCATTGTCATCAACGTGTTGCCAAAAGCACTGTAAAAAGTACAAAATACACAGCTGGTTTGTGTAGACACTTAGAAAAACCTCCAAAACAATGGACAATGAGGGGGACACTGGAGGGGGGGGAGATATTAGAAATGAGTTAAATTAAGACAGACAAAACAACAGAAGCATGTTAAAAAAAATCTCAAAAGACCACAGAAAGAACTAGGACATGGTATGGTCAGTATTAATATATTAATCATGGGAAATAAGCACAACATTTAGAGTTTCCTTTCTATATCTTTGCTTACAAAATACTAAGGATGTGTGGAATATAAAACATAACAGAACACAAAATGGAACTATCTAACTATTTAGATCTAACACCACCAGGAATTTAGGGACACAGACACATACTGACTGAGACTTATTAATCAAAATGAATTTGCGTTTTTTATCTAAAGGCAGCATGTGATGAGAATAAATGAATTCAAATGCCAGTAGCTTCTGTAATTATATAGATTCATCACTTACCACATTTTTTTTCCTAAATATTTTTAAGCATATGGTAGTACATCAAAAAATCATTTTACCGCCCTCTGTTTGGACCATCTATGAGACATGCATATCCGACACCTAGCGTTAACACTGCACATTGAGAATCCTCAGTCGACTCCTTGCTTCCACTGCTCTTAGGACAGTGAACAGGACTTCAACATTTTATTTTCCCTGATCAATCGGTGTAAGGAACGATTATTTTCTTTGCTCATTAAGAATACAAATTTGTGAAACAGATTGACCATCCTTTTATCTGCTGAATTTTCATTTGCTGACATAGCCATGTGATTTGACATAAAAACCACAGCCTTACCTATGAAATATGCTAGTAGGATGGCAAGCAGGACTGCAGCAGCAATTGCAGATAAAGCAGCACATTTCCAGCTACAATACTTTGAGGGTTTTTTCAGCTTGAACGCATTCCTGGAGAATGTATTTCTAGGTAACAGTCTGGGAGGTGGAGTATAAACTGTTCCTGAGGTCAACGGGTAACCAGGGGAAGAACTACTGAACAGTGGAGTAGTTCCAGAAGACGTCTTAAACAAGAAGTGCCTGAAAAAAAAATAAAATGGAACATAGTTGAAAATGGCAAGTCCTGTAGTTAAGAAAGAATATCGCCTACTCCTATTCCATTCCAGCTGCCACAATGTGTTAAATTCAACTAAAAAGAAAAAGAATTTTGTGTGAAGAAATATGGAGATGAAAATTCTCAGTCTTTTTGCTACCAAAGCTTAACAACTGTCACTAAAACACAGCCTCAGGATATCTGCTTCATCCTTTCTGTAATTAGGTGCAACTTGACCAGATACTAGCTAAAACACCATCATGACCGATGAAGAGTCTTTGTGTACCAGTTGAGTCTGCCCCTCTAAGAAGCGCGAGCAGTCTAGTGACAGAGCTCATATTCAGAAGTGATGTCACTATCATTCCTTTTTGCCTGTGTTTGATTAGGACAAAGCAACTAATTGCACTACAAAATACATGTAACGTTTATTAATATAACAGAACACGTAACTTTACAAGAAAACATGCTTTGAGTTCACAGGTTTACATTATTTGCCTGTGGAATACACTACCCAACAAATAACCTAAGGCAAAAAAATTATGAGTCTCATCAATGCTCCTGGCAAAAGCTGCCAGCAAAAAACGTTAAGAACATATTGAGCAAAAACCATAGTCCTGTAAGAAAAGATCTTGCCAGAATTAGAATTAACCATTCTATTTTCTTTAATGGCACACAGGTTTGGTTTGAACAACTAAGACACTCACCAAAAGCACACGACTCAGCAGAATGAAAGAGGACTTCAACTGCCCATACATTTGTTTGGAAGAAAATAAGAGACAAAATAGGCTACCTAAAAAAAAATCTCAGATAATGCTGCCAACACATTCCAGACAGAGGAAATGGAGAAAGCAAACTAGAAGACGGGCTTCTCTAGATCAACTTCTCACAGTCAGGAAGAACTGACTTCAAGCATGTTCCCAGTCAATGATAAAAAGAGAAGCACAGAATAAAGGCGGTCATCTTCCAGAAGGCCACTTGTTTTGAGACAAAAGAGCTTTGAAGATGCGTTCCACACCCTATCCCTTGACAGCTCTGAAAAAAAGTACTTCTTGTATGAGAAATGAATACAGTGAATTCTTCAATGAGGACGGAGATACTCAGTAATCTCCAAAACAAAAACCATAGCCTAAAGCAACCCAAGTCTTGCTTAAAATGTAAAAATATTTAACATTTCTATTCCAGTCAGAATCCAGTATGTCACTCTCAAATCAACTGTCAGATCTTGAAAATCAATTTCAGTCACCGTTAATTACAACGATTCAGAAGTTTGAAATGGAAATGTTTCCTAAGTACGTTTTCCAACCCGTCATCATGCATATGCATACTTCCAAACGTAGAGTTTACTATATACTTATTATACAGAATAGCCGAAGTGATTTTAAAGAGTATTAAAGCATTTGTTTTGAAATGAAACCCAGAGCATAATAAATTGAATAGAATTTGCATACAGGTAAAAGACCATAAAAGGGAGCCTGGCTAGGTTTCTCAGTTTTATGATTAAACATTCACATTTGAAGACAGTCTCCGAAAATAAGGGTTTTTTTAAAATGCAATCATTAATAAACTCTATTAATG
Organism: Phalacrocorax carbo; assembly: GCF_963921805.1. Classification (NCBI taxonomy): domain Eukaryota; kingdom Metazoa; phylum Chordata; class Aves; order Suliformes; family Phalacrocoracidae; genus Phalacrocorax; species Phalacrocorax carbo. Next base: position 17,850,926 of record NC_087520.1, read on the forward strand.
AACATGAAAAATCACTTAGTTTGCCACTGCCTTTGTTATTATTTTTTTAAACCCCAAATGACCTTGGACATCCCTTGCAACTGATCAAAATTGAGTTTGTTTCAGAAAATATTTCAGTCACCTAAGGTAGTGGTAGTATTCACTGTCATAACTTTTTCTTTGTGCTTTGGAGACACCGCAGAAAATAATTCATACACTCAAGGACACAATTATAAATGGCTTTCAAAGCCTAACTCAACCAGATTAATTGTGTGTTTGGGGATTTTGTTTTTTTTAAGATGCAGTATTTGTAAAACAAAGAGAGAAGTCAAATAAAAAGGGAATAATCTAACCAGTTACTTAACAGAAACATGCTGCCATTTTTTTCAAATAAAGTTACCCTCCTTTTTTCCTTATTAGCGAAGCTCATTAGACATTAGAATTGCTTCTTTTCTGCACAATGTACATGATCTATGAGAAAACACAGTAAAGGAGAATGCTAAAAGGGTTCTTCCCTCAAAATTACCTAGCCTTTTAAATTAAAAAAACACACCTTCCAGTTACAAGAAAGCAGGAAACAATGAAAGTCTGATTTCATGAACACTTCATTTCAAATGTTTCTTTACTTTGCAACAATTCAATTAAAATAACTGTTGGGAAAATGATGTTATCAGACTGGTTGTGTTACACTAGATCTATTGACACTCTTTTCCTTTTGTCTCATTAAAACCTGATTAACACTGGTTAGCAGAAGCCGTTTTAGTCTTTTCTGCTTGCTCTCTGGTGTTGGGAACAGAATACCACTTCCATGATAGGAACTAGAGATTGAAGTGGCGTGGAGTATGAGGAAGGGAGGAAGGACAGAAGGCAGAGAGAGCTGGTGAGACAAAGACACGTAGGGAGGCTCTTCTTTCCTTCAAGCGAACTGCATCTGCCTCAGCCCAGGACCCTCTTCCTAAATCCTCATGGCATGAGCGGCTCTTTCAGGTTTGGACTTAAGGGTCTGCAACAGAGAGTTTTTACAGGTCTTTCCTTTTTCCTGCCCAACAGCAGATCTCACGGAACCAAACTGGAAATTGCAGTCCTTGGCACTGTCTTTATCTGAATTGTCAAGGTTTTTAAATCCAGGAATTTTATGTCCTCTTTAGCTGAGAAGGCAGCTACAGTACCAACAGAAATTTTAATATAAGCATTGTTAAAGTAAACTCAGATATATAATGAAACTCTGCTCCTATTAAAATTGAATTAATGAATAACTAGATATGTGTTAATAGAACATGTCAATCATATACTGTTTCAAGTGAGAACAAAAAAAAAAAGAAGAAAAAAGTTCCACTGTTATCCACTTTGTGATACATGAAGTATATAAAGAAAACCAAAATACTTATCCATGCAAACACAATCTCTAACATATTGTTAAAACTGATCAGAACTTGATAGAAGCATAAAAGGCCAATTGAAATGGCTACATGGAATGGTGTTATTCTCAAAGCAAAAAAGAAAAAATATCCTTGGATAAACTCTGAATTTTGTCACATCTGCAAGTCCCACCCATGTGGGACAGCATTTTGAAAGCTGAAAGTTCACTGTCTCCATATGAGGATTTCTGGCAAAGTGGCAGCCATTAGAAGATAGCACCCCATCTTGAAGTACAGAAATTCTGCCTTCAAAAGTTTTAAAAAGACATTTAACTAAATATATGTTAAATATCCACCAAGCCATTTTGGAAAATTGGCACTGCATTCAGAAGTTGGAGACCGGATTAGCAGAAATACCTTAAGTTATAGTAAAGACCATGAAAAAGACTGAGAACATAACAGACAAAATACTGGGACCCCCTGAGTTTTAAGTCTAGATTCAACTACTAATGGAAATAAATTTACTTGTCTCAACTCTATTCCTAAAGCCAATGATCTACAGCTATATTTTTATCTGGGATTTGACACGCTCTGGTACAACCAATTGTCTGTGGGCCCAAGTTGTACAGAGAGACCATGAGCATTTATCAACATTAATTACAGTCTCACAGCTGTAAGACTGGGAGGTATTGTACAATCACTGCTTATGAAAAGAAATTATCTTATTTGTACCCATTCACTTAATTTCAAACAAATTTAAATTAAAAACTCGTATATTCTCCGTCTTACCTGTTCACCTGTCAAATGCTATTAAGAAAAACACATTCTCTACCTCAGAGTTAATACTAATAATTTGATTTAGATTGGGACTAAATTTCTATTTGAAAGCATGGGAGTAAATTTGCTAAGTCTCAGCCCAGTCTCCCTAATTTCCATGCATCATGAAGACATTCCTAAACTGGAAAACTACAAAATATGATTGCCAGTATACAACGATTCAGTAATTTAAGTGTCCACAAAACCTATGGAAGGAGCTTGCATGCTGCTCAGACAAAATAAATTAGCCTTGTAGCTTGCTCAGGTCTCTCCTTCACTGCTCTGCAGCTTTCTGATCTGTAAAATGAACCCCCCTTTGTTTTAAGCAGCATGTGCTGCTGATGTGCTGGATCACAGACAGGGACCTCATCACTGACACCAGGAGAAAGGTGACATCTGTGAAAGCCAAACTTGCAAGGGGACATTTGCCCACAATTCTGTGGACTAATGGTAAATGGAAAAAGCTATATTTTGCTTTCTTCATTAATTCAGAGCTCTCTATAGCATTTATTTTCCCACAGGTCAAAAGGACCTGTGGTGTTCAGGGAATAGTGATCTGACAGCGACTGTATTAACTTCCATATTCTTTGAGAGAACAATCTTTTTTTTCTCCCTCCTTTCTGGCCAGATTGTCATGGCAGCACACTGCAAGAATCAGTTGGGAAAAAAATTGGTTTTTGTGATGAAAAACTGTAATAGAAAGGAAGAACAAGCTACTTGCTAACATAAATTGCTTCTTTACCTCCTCATACTGTCCCCTAAGCTTATTCTGTGTGAGAAAGAAATAGAGATGTGATGTAATGCTTAAATTGTCTTTTTCATAGTTTTTTCATAGTAATTAATAAATAGAAAAGATACATACCAAGAGAATAGTAACAGCTCAATTTAGTGGTTCTAGGACTTAAAAAGTATCTTCAAGCTGTGGTAAAATCACATCTGTCTGTAATTTTATTGGACATTTATTCTTAGCAGAAAAAAAACCAATGAAATATAGAACATAACATGCTGGCTTTCCCTGGTGGGGGGGGGGGGCAGGAATCTTCTGTGGTCTCCCAAGTCCTCCAAAAAAGTAGCCATGAGTCATTTTCTGCCAGTGGAAGCTTCAAAGTGGCTGCCAAATTCAGACAGTGAAGTTTTATGGCAGTTTTCTTACTTCCATTGAAAAACCCAAACCAAAAACAAAAAACCAAACCCATCACTGAGGAAAACTACAAGCTGTTCTTATGCCTTTTATGCTAAAATGAACTCTTGAGTGTTAGACTGGTGCAAGCTCTGGTTACCTGTGTAAGGGTGTCTCAGTCTTTCCCCAAATAAGCTTTGATTGAATGTTTTTCCTCTCAGTTTCTTGCAGAGAAACACAGGATTATCAGCCAGGTTTACACAGCTGAGGGCTCTCTGCTATGGCAAAATTACACAGAACTTTGCACCCTTTTTAGTGTCTAGAACACAGGGACTTAGGTATTCCCCAAATGCACTAAAGTTAGCAATAAAGGTTTAAAATGTTCTCTATGCATGTTGAAATTGTTATTATTGAAATGTTACAAGAAATTGTCTCAATCACTTAAAATCGACAGACTAAACTCAGTAAGACAGATTTTTCAGTGGGAAGCTATTTAAAATACACACTTACATAAATGAACCGGCCATTTTACACTAGCGTATCTATGGGCACCCTCATACGCAAATGCCTGTTGCAAACAGAGGACAGCTCTCATGACAACACACTATTTCAGTGTTTTTCAGCCTGCTGCAGACAATCAATTTGTAAGTAACTGCGCCTGGTGCAGGAACTGAGGACACTCTATTAGGCAGGGAAACAATAATTCAGAATCAACACATCAATACCAATGGGACACTTGTATCCACTGTAATGTAACTCTGAACCTTGCAGCAGCCACCCAGCGTCCAGCACAGCTCTAACACCAGCTTCCCAGCTCTCAAAAGGTTCATGATTCCTTAAAGGCTGGGTTCTTCACACCCCCAGGCAGAGACCTCTAAAAAATGCAGTGTTAAGCAGAGTGTCACGGATGTTGCCTTAAGTACCAGACTAGCTTGTCACTGCCATCTCCACACTCTCAACAAAGACAATTGGACACACGAAAGCACAGTAATTGAAAGCTGCCTGACAGGAAGGTAGGATGTTGTACAGACGCAGGTGGCAGCGTTTGGGCACCCTGATCTGTCATATTACTAAACAAAAACAAATAGGCAACGTTCACAAAGCCGCAGTTGAAAACAGAGTAGCAAAAAAAAAGGCAAAGCATCTGCATAGTACCACAGCTGCAGCATTAGCTGTGTACTAGATACCTTTTCCCGGGACAACTTGCATTTGATCTGGAAGATGTCAATTGAGACACTGTTGGATAAGCTTTTACAACCTTCTCTCTCTCTCTAAGCCCCGCTGTAAGCTGCCCCCCTCCAGCACCGTCCTGGGGCTCTCGCTGCCTGTGTTCCAGGTCTGGGCCTGGTACATCCCAATGGCACAGCCTTGGCCTAGGCTGCTCCGAAAGCTGCTGAGTTGTGACAAAGAGCTGTGAGAGAGTCTATAGAAAGATACGGTGAAAAATATGGAGAAAGGGTGAGTTGCTGAGATGGGGATCATTAGTAGCTCAAGAATTTGAGAGGGAGAACACCAACATGGAAAGGCATAAAATCTGAAAGAGGAAAACCTGGAAAGCCTGGCAAGGATGCAGTGGGTTGAATGGCTGGTGTTGATGGAGTTGGTGGCACATGGCAGCTCACCCACCCCAGGGAGCTACAGGAGCCATCTACTACCTTCCTGACTGGTGCCTGTGTGGCCAAAAAAGATTCTGGGTGCCCACACACAGCCTGTCAGCTTAAATCCTCGTTACCTTTTGTATGAGTCAGCCAGTAAATAATTGCTTTACCCTTTACATTTATGCATCTCTTTCTTACGCTACTGTTTATTCTCCAGGAGTGTAGCAATGAAACTGCTAGGTAGCAGCTAGTAAAAACTAACAGGAATAGCTACAGGCATAAACACAAAAAATCAGTTACTCTGCATATGTACTTTCATTAAATGGGAGCAGGATCAATAATGCAGATATAGGAAGATTTAGGCAGGTCTAAATCAGCTCAGACTATAGGACCTTTCCCTTCTTAAGGGGAAAAACTCTTTTCTGCTGTAAAGTTCCGAGTGGTATGTTGCACAGTGCAGTCAAAGTGATGAAATCCAATAATGCCTTCATTTGTTATTAAGGTATTGATGATAATGACAACAGTATTGTGCATTACAATAGGTCAGTTCATTTTTAGCTTTCCACATCAATTAATGAATGTAATTTCAAAACACTTCTATTTTAAAAGGCATACATGTAAGCTTTTCACTATCTCTTAGTTCAGCTACTCATTTAACAAGACAAAAAGAAAAAGTACTAGCAACAGTGCTTTTTCAAGTCTATATATAATAACTAGAAATAATAGAATAGAATAATAAAATAAAATCTTTAAAATAATTTTGTTATCAGTCTACATGTAAACTTTAAAAATAGAAACCTATATCACATCATTTGAGATTATTTTTTTTAAAATAAAAAGTAACACCCTAAACGTACCTGCCTCTCCTTGTACAGTCATTCACACTGCCTGTTCATTCTGCACAACCCGAAACTTAAAAATGCAAACCAACAAGATTGTCAAAACATACAATTATCTGCAATCTTGAAAAACTTCTTTGAGCTTATGTGTATGTGAGTGGGAGTATATCTAGATTGATTTTCTGAACCATCATTACATATCCAGCTTTTGTAGTGTTTTCCCTCACCCTTTTTTCTCTCCTATCAGCATCTACATTTGTTAGGAAAATGATACTGCAGTAGCCTGCTAAAAATGACCTTTCTACACTGTTTTTGGAATTCCTCCAAGTACACAGGCCAAATGTGTGTGAAGTCCTTGGGGATGATTTTGACTGTGCTTTACTCGACTCTTTAATTTTGATTTTTAGATAGGTGCAGAATCCACCTATACAGTTCCCATTTATTTGGAAAGTCTACACACCCTTCCTGCAACTTTCACATGCAGGAAAAAGAGAATGAAGGAGTCAGTTCCTGCCCTAGCCCTCAAACTTAGAGGACTAAACTGCTGTAGCTTATCTGCCTGTAGCCGCCTAGTTTAAGTGGTAAGTGAAAGCCACATAAGACAAAACAGAATTAGAGTGAGGAGTTCTTTCACTGTTCCAAGTAGCTGTTTGTTATGCTGAATATATCCTAGCAATTTGCAGCAACAAAAGGAAAAGAAATTTTGTTTCACTATTCTGTTCCAGAACATTTTGCATCATGTATAAAGATATCAAAATATTGAGACATTATTCAAAATAGGCAAACAATTGTGGAGAGCAGCTGTAACTGGGAACTTCTACACATCCAGAAACGTCAAGTTTATATATTCAGTTCAGAAGTTCAGTAGCTCATCTTGACACCCTAACACAGTACAGCATCTGAGTTCAGTATTAACAACATTTCAGATATTTAATTTCTTTCTTTAAAAAAAAAAAGCAAAACAAACAAAAAACCCAAACAAACCCCAAACACCTGAGCATTAAATCCTGCTCTTCATGTACTCTATTCTTGGCTTTTTTGGCATGACTGCTCTAGCTCATTCATCGCCACTGTGTACCACATTCGCTTCTTCAGTGCGTGGAAGGCTGCAGCTACAGAAATGCTGAGCTCAGGTGTTCCCCTGCTATGATGCCCCATGATTTTTAGTTCATGCACTGCATTGGTACAGACTGGGATACCGCTCACATGGCTACTCCATCCATTAATCTCCCATTTCTGTCCTGACTCTCTCTGCCCGTCAGACTGGCAAAGGAAGAAATATAGCTTGACCCCCAGGAGCAGGCAAATATTTTGAAGAGCAACTTTTTTTTTTTTTAAGGCTAATTTTCAAATTGCTCAATCTTTAAAATGAACTTTGCTCAAACGATCCCATATTTGGACCACTGGTCTTATACTACAGCCCACAAGATCTTCTAAGGAAACAGATTTTATAATCACTACAAGAATGACCATTATCCTATCTCCTGAAATACAGGAAGAAACATTAGTATGTTACATTCTTGATTGAATCTAGTAACAGGTCCCTGTGAGCAAGCTCAAAGAAATTATACATACAAAATTATCTTTACAACTAAAAGATTTGGACTGAAAATATTTCAAAGTGTGAGACTAATTATGAGACTAAAGAATAAGACTAATTTCTATTTAATTTTGTCTTTTTTTCCTCCTAGATTAAGTATTATTAATTATAATGGTATCAACTAAATTAATATCAATATAAAGTACCGGAAAAGGCATTAGTACATTAGGCAATCTCAGTCAAATATCCATCCATGAAAGCTCTTCTGTTATCCTCGCTTATGAGTCATTCTGTTTCTGACCGGTGCCTGCAGATGGCCCTGTGTGAGGTTCCTGTACTAGAGAGGACTCTTGCAGTGCAAAGAGCGATGCAAACCTTCCTTGCAAAGCCACACTTTTCTCCCTGAGCACTCAAAGCATTTCAAGCTTTAAAGCAGAGCGCTGCCTCTCTAGCTGTCTGGAAGTAATGAGACCCACACCAGGATGTTCAAAGGTAGTATTTTCATCATTCATCCCCTTCGAAAGCAATGATTAAAGAAGCAATAAAGGAACACCTCTTAACTGGAAAATGTAGAAACCAGCACTTTGGAAAGGAGGGGGAGGAGATGGTTTGAAACAGACTGCAAGAGGACAACAAAAGTTAAAGAGTATTAAACAGCAGCTCTGAGCCTAAAGGTAAAGCATCTAAGTACTGCAGAAATGAACCATAAAGATCCCACCATAAAAATGCTGGGCAATGCATTAGTGCATCCTTAGTTAAGGATATTTCAACCCCTCCATTAGGACCCTTATTTCAAAGAAAACAGAACAATTACATAGCCAGCCTGGGGGTCTGCTGCAGCCATAAAGAAGCAGCAGAGTACAGAAGATATAGTCCATATTTGTTTGCCTTGAACCAGAAACAAGTGTACTAAAATCAAGCACACATCATTGGACATGTTCGAGGTCAGTTTGGTCGGGGCTCTGAGCAACTTGATCTAGTCAAAGATGTCCTTCCCCACGGCTGGGGGGTTGGACCAGGTGATTTTGAAAGGTACCTTCCAACCTAAACCATTCTATGATGCTATGATTCTAAAGAAATGTAATTAGCATCTCCATATAAGCATTTTGCAATCTTGTAACTCCACCAAAATCGACAAGCTACTGCAATACAACTAAGCATAATTCTGTAAAAAGTATAGAACAACACAGGGTACATGGAGAGCTGGGGTATAGTTGCCTGAGGAGGGTACATGAAAACATGTGTAAGCAGTAAAAGCTTACTCTACATCACAAAGAAAATATAATAAATGTGATTAAGCCCCCCATCAATATTGAAACAAGAGGTGGAGAAAGGATATATTTGGAAAATGAGCTGTCTCCAAACCGCCTGAACTTCACCCAAACTGCCTAAGACAGCAAAGGAAAGAAGGGAAAGGAAACACATCCTTACCAGAGAAAAAAATAACAACATGCAGACACACGTTGCATTATTCAATTATTTCAGTGCTCGGTAGTGTTAGATAAAAAGACGTCTGGAATCTAAATTGTGATCTGAGTTTTGTAGTGCTGACATAAAGCATTCCCTCCAGACAGGTCAGATACCACTTTTTGTTTCATAATCAGTAATGTGACCACTTGTGCATTAATTTCATTTGAAAGCAGAATCTACTAAAGTTAACAGAAAGGTGAAAACTGAAAGTTGTGAAACTCCTTCCTGATAAAGCAAGGTGCTGTCAGTGCTGGCTTTGCCTCCTGAGCATTTCACTACTGAGATTAATAAACTGACAACAATAAAAAAAAAGTAAAGGGTAGTGTACTGCGAAGAGGCATTATTAGAGGGATCAATGTTTCACAACAATGCAAAGCTATAAAGTAAACGCTGAACTAAAAAGTGAGCAAAAAGGTGTCATTCTTTTTTGTGACTACTGGTATGAATTTAGATGAAATACCAGTTTTAAAGTGAAAGAATTACAAGCCAATTCTGAAAGTCTCAATGATTCTGCAGGCATCAATTTCAGCAAAACTCACTGTAAACCAGAAAAAAAAAAATCATCATCTTCTGAGTTAATATTCTTGTGATGAAACTTGTCATCAAGTCCTGTCAGGTGTGTAATTTCAGAAAAGAAGAAAAATCGATCCTGAAGCAACTCTGGAATAGTTTTAGAACACAGCAATCCTGTCAGGATGTTTACTAATATCTTAATGCTTGCCTATGACAAACCTATCTATGGAAAAGCTCTGATTAACTGCCGGGTACCTTTCAATTTCCAAAAATAACAGTATTCACAAAGTAACCTTTTGTCATCAGCATGAATACATACATATTCCCAGAGATTTTATGATAAAACGTAGAGAAGGGGAAGAACCAAAGTTAATAATGGAATTGAAAGACTCCATATAGAGGGAATAGGCACAAAATCAGACAGTAAAAGACAAACAGCCAGGCAAACACCCAGTCCTGTTTCTCAGGGATGCAGTATCATTTGTGAATATCCCAAGGAATACCCTCCCTATAAAGTGGTTGGTAAAATAGGACAATCTTAACCCATCAGAAATGACATATTCCAGCTACTGTTGTACCCAAAACCAACTTCATATAAAAACAGATTGACAAGGCACAGTAGGGGGATTACTCTACACTGGAATTAAAAGTATGGTATAATCCTGTGGGCAATGAACCATACAGCAAACAACTGGCCCAGGCTGAATAGGACCGACATTTTTATCTTGTTCTTAGGAATAAATACCAAATCCAGGATACCAAAATTAATTCTAAATAGTAGCAGATGCTCTCACAGAAGCAGCAGTTAAGAGCAGAGCTTCACTTTAATTTTTTTTTTTTTTTTTTGGTCCAAAGATAGCTCCAAACCTTCAGTAAGTGAGAATCCCCTTCTTTTCTCTTTTTGGACATTTCAGGCTTCAGATACATGTATTTGCTTTTCAGCCCCGCCACTTATTCATGGCACCCATGTTGCCACTTTAGCAAAGTAGGGCGATGTGAATGAAGCCCCTTGTGAGAGTTCCGAAACTGGGCACAGGAGCACAGGCTGGGCACAGACTCCCCGCTCCTTTCAGTCTCTCAGTCTCATTTGTTCCCCATGGTGCTACAACCGCTGATTAACTGCTGGATAACAGCAGCCTGGATGTTGTAAGCTTCAATCCAGCTATACCAACAGCTCCCAAAGCTCCAAACCAGAAGGCAGTCTTTAATCAAACTCAGGGAGGGACTGGACTGAGGCTGCACGGCAGTGCAACTATACCATACCTAGCTGCTCTGGGTGTAATCCAGCAGAGCGGCATGAAATTCCTGGAAGGCTGCAATTCAAATGTAACATCTCAGAAGCTGTGGCAACCAAGCAGCTGAAACCACAGTATGAGTCCGTGTTACAAGCAGCCCAGCTCTTCTACCTGTACACTGTCTTTACAGCTATCTGGGCAAGCAAGAATATTCTACTGTTCCAACCACTTTTTTCAGCACTGCAATGGCTAATTTTAAATGCTGGGAGATCAGCTCTGCCAGCTCCGATATTTAAAACAGAAGTTAAATATGTTTGACATTCCATACCCCAAATGACAACAAACTGGAATATTTAGAACAGCAGCATGTCAGGCATTTATTTATTTTTTTTAATCTGGCAGGCCTAAGTGCTGCACCTTGTCATTTATATGCAACTGTTTGCCCCACGGGCATCAAGCTGTTAACACGTACAGAAGAGATTAAAATGAGCTTGCATGTCGGATGAAATATAAATTAAAATTATAGTGCTGTCAGTCTTGAATCTGAGATTGTTTCTCAAGGTCTCCCAAAATGCATAATTTCAAATGAGCCTCTGTTTGTTACTTCAGGAAAGGCAAAATGTATAATTTTTCAGCAACAGAGTCAATATGAATTATAAGTTGTCCCTGAGCCTGTGAATAAAATATGCTGTACTAATACCATGAGTTGTGTATGCAGGGATGGTCCAAATGAATAGAAGTCTTTAAAAATGGGACATGTGAGCAGAGAGATTCCCACCTGTCTACCACGCAATGCAAAGCACATCAGAGGGCTGTAGGTATTCTAATGCCAATAATTCCCAATGCTGTGTCAGCCAAAACCTTCATTGACACAAAGTGAACTAAACCCCATCTCCTAACGAGCTGAACGGTTTTCTCTGTGCATTTCAGTGCAATGGCATTCCCCGGGGTGTCCGTCCACGTGACCCACCTGGTCTCAAGTGGGACGTTGCTGTTGAGCACCCAGCTGTCCTGGAGCTGCACAGACTCAGGGGTGGTGGCCAGGTCGTTGGGTGCCGGAGCAGGCGCATGGATCTGGTTCCGGCGATTTGTGAGCGAGTTCCTGTTGAGGGAGTTGGCAGAGGAATGATGATGGGACAGTGAATGGTTGTGAGGAGGCGGGAGAGGCGGCCTCAGCGTTGACTGGCTGTGATGATTTGAAGGGCCTAAAATAGAAAAGAAAAATAAATCACAAATGCGTGTTGATGGTATTATTCTCTTTGCCATTTTCAGTGGACCGCTGCCTGGAAAAAAAGCCAAACCACGCAAGCCTGCATGCCTTTTGGACCTGTAGGCATTAAAACATGGTTAAATCACATCAGTGATTATATTAGAGATCTAAACCAGCATTTTGAGATTGCAAAGTTGGGATGTTCTCAAAGACTATATTTAGATTTAAAAATACTCCTTCATGGATTCTCCCTGGAGAAAGGCTCCTCTGTGGAGGAGCCAGGACAGCAGTCTAGCTTGACCTTTCTGTACAGCCACCCAGAGGAACTTTTTCCATCCTGTTTCTATCAGGGACTTTAAGGACATGAACCTTAATAGATTAAAACCAGCTTTTGAGAATACAGTCTTTAGGCTTCTATAAAACTCCAACAGAAATTTTACCGATCAGCTTCAAACAAACAGTATTTGTGCCAGTGAAAGAAGACTGAACTCCAAATATGAAAACAGAGCAACAATGCAATGATTATATCTTTCACGTTCTTCCATGTGATCAGGATTTGGCCTGTATTTTTCTATTTAGCAATTCTTCAAATGCACACCAGAATCTGAAAATTATGCTACTCTTTCAGCCTCTTTCATTAAAAAATGATAGGTGATGTTTTTTAAAGACAAAGGATATATACTTTTCTCATTCTTTGAGTACTGACATGTCAGCACTGATAATGAAAATATATTTTTCTAATCTATAAGGCAAATGGATTAAAATAAAAAGTACATGAGAAGAAAATAGAATAAGCAGGTGTCATTCTAGCATAGTCACTTTTCTAAACATAAATGCAGAATGGTAGATAAGTTTAAGTGCAATTCCATATGTTGCAATAATTTACTTCTAATAAAAATAGCAAAAGAGATTAAAGAAAACAAACACTGTAAGTGGATTATGAACCGCACGCTTTAGTCATTATATCAAGTTGTAGTTTTCTAGTGAACAACAATCAGAAAAAGTAATATTAGTGACATTATAATTATAATGATGTATGTTTGTTTTTAGAAACTAAAGCACATTCTGTACTTAATGAATCAAACAGCAAAATAAAACATCACAAGGGGAAACCATTTGCAGCTAGACTGGTCTATTTTTATACAAAACAATGAAGTATAGAAAAACTGCTGATCGATTAATGTAAGTTAATTAAGGTCAATATTTAAAAACCAAACCAAAGCAAACCAAACCCACCCAAAAAACCAACAAACCATTCCAGGGGGGCTCATCGCAACTGAGAATCAGGCCATGCACTCAGGGACTGAAATCGGTGCATCACTTCAGGCTTCTGAATGCTAAAGTTCTTATCAAAACACCTTTCATAATCAGGGGGATATTTTAGACTCTCACGTTAAGCCATCCAAGAGAGGAGAAATAACCACCTCTTTTCTTTTGTAAAGGGAAAACCACCCAGTGTTGCAGCTCAAATGCTGGTGATCAGAGGGGCGAGCTGGCAGGGCACCCCGAGCTGCAGCGGTGACTGTGTCCTGCCTGATCCCCAGCATCCCTGGGACCAGCTCCTCCCTGGCACTGCTCTGCTGCCTGCCCGCCCCAGGGAAAAGGAATGAAAGTGTCAATACAACCAGGGAACAGAAAGAGAACAGAGTGTTTTGGAGACTGAGCATTCATTTTCTTAAGCATTTTTGTGGATCTGGGGAAGCAGAGGCTGATGAAGAAGAGACAGAGGCTTAGCGGGACTTGTGAAGGCAAGTAGAAGTTGTCCCATGACAAGAAACTTTAAGGAGGGAATGATGATAAATTCTGCATCCTTTCCATGATGCTTTGAATCTGCACAGAAGTTTCTTTTTTGAATGTCTGTTGTCTGAATGCTTACCCTATGATACTGTCAACTGCTTTAAATACAAAGACACCTTCCATGAACACATCCTAAATTGTAGGGTCATCATATGTGCTGTTTTCCTTACTATTCTTGACTTGGCTATGCCTTATACCTAGGCTTGAAAGAGACTGTTCAACCCAGCAAACTTCGTGTTTAAAACCCCCATTTGGACCTCCTAGAACATAAATGTCTAATCTACACTCAGTCCTGTGCCATTCCTGAACAGCATGTGGAGTAAGACCCAGCAGGAAGGAAATGTGTTTGGACAATATCCACACGCATAGAAGCTTAAGTGGAATTACTCTCCTAGTCTGTGTTCTGGCTTTAAACAAAGCATGTTTGGATTTCAATAAGTGGATATTTATGAAGGATAAAATACAAGCTTGTGCCCTTGTGTTAAAAATTACTTCAGAAGTTTAATGTGCTTCATATTTTCTCAGCTTACTTTGGATGCAGCTTTTCCTTTTTGAGGATAAATATGGAAAAGTTATACCCACATAAACAAAAAAGTTTTGCTCTGAGAGACACAGTAGTGCCAGCAATATAAAGACTCTGAATCTTGCAACCACAAAATCATAGAGGCTGTTCTTAAACATGAGCCAACTGCACATCAGTAAGAATGAAGAGAATTTCTGTAAGATTAAGAAAGCAAGAACTGAATTCAAGTTACCACGAATAAATTTAATCTTCCTCAAGACTCAGTTTTCACACAGTAAATAAAATGTACTGCACAAAATAAGCTGTGCAGAAGTAACTGAACATATACTGCAGCTGCAAAGCCTCAGAAATCTGGTGTAAGATGAATGTAGCATTTAATATAGAATAATAAAACAAATACCAATATCACCGTTACATAGATTTTATATAGTGTATAGTAAAGCATATAAAAGCTTATATATATAAAAAAGAAGTACTAACTAGGGAGCATGCACACACACTCATGTATATATGAGAAAGATAAAAGCTTAATATGCTGCTTCTTTATAAACCTGTTTACATGAATGAAAAGCAGAAGCTGAACACCATTGAACTTGCCAGGGGTATAAAACTGGATTCACATCTGAATGTCTGAGCACTTCTTTATGAGCATCTTTGCCTAAAAACTTCAACATCAGTACCTGCAAATCTGCTGAGCTCGCAAGTTCAGAGAAGTAAATAATTTGTCCCGTAATAAAAGATCAGCTGCCTTAAGGACTTGCATAACGTATCTTACAATACGACATGCTCTGCGGCCTCTTGCCGATTGTTTTATTATTTGGAAGCTCAAACACAATACGTGTCTTGATGGAGTACATCTGTCATTTTACATCAGGGAAGAGATTTTATTTTTGATAGAGCAGTTGCCAAAACTGGTTTGGGGAAAAACACTGAGGAAGTTATGCATTTTCTCAATTATTACTTGAAATAAGGGTTTCGCCAGAATACACTATATAATCTCAAACATTCAGGATTTAAGGAGAAGTCTCTTAAGACCACAATGAAAATCAGAGAATTGGAAATCTGAAATATTGGTACCTTCCATGTTTTGGCTTTTTTTAATTTTTTATTTTTTATTTAAATTCACAAATAGACAAACATACCTAATTCTAAAGAATTTTAGCACACATTGATTGTGCTGAGCACTTCTGAAAAATCAGGGCCTGATGACCATATAATCAACACGCAATTCTTCAAGAGATCTTATAGCAGTCAAAAATATCAGCAATGCTCATTTCAAATGTGCAAATTAGAAGCTGAGTGAGGATAAATTGTGTTCTAATTAAGTAATCTGAGAATATAAAGTCTGATCTACATATCCTTAAAGTAATCGTAAACTATCCAATTGACTTATTTGAGTTTAATCAGAACCAAAATGCTAAAAACAGAAAAAAAATGTTTTGCTCTGTTCATTCTTTTATCCAGTAAAACAATTAAACAAATCAGGCTAGCACAGAGGTAAAAACAGCTAAAGAAGATGTAAAGTAGCACTTCTCTCCTTAAAAACAAACAAACAAAAAACCACCAAAAAACTAGCCCTGAGCATAATCCTGTCACTATGGCCTTCCTGTCTTTTGCATACACAGGAGAGAGTAAAGGATCTGCAGCCCAAAGTACAGCCCCGTGGCCGCGGCCCCGCTGTGCACGGCGCAGGTTGGAAGCAGGGGTGCCATGGGAAGCGCTGTGTAACAGGCAGTGGCTGCAGATCCTTCATGAGCCTGTGCTGCTGCATCGTAAGAGTCTTATCCTGGCACGAGCCTGGCAACCTCAGGGATCAGGAAAAGCCACGGGATGCCACAGCATCACAGGTACAACAGCGACAGCTGCGTGCTCCTGAGCACATGCTTCCAAACGCCACTTCTCAGCTGTTTTTGCCATTCAAATATTGCCTAGAATATGAAGTGAAACTTCAGATCTGCTTTAACATGGTCACATTATTTTCCAAAGTTCTTCCAAGGCTTTGGTACACTCAACACATGCACTAAACCCACGCAACACAGTGATCTGAGGAGAACAACTTAATCTGCCACCTCAGAGATTAAACTCAAAGCAGAATCAGCAGCATCCCTATTCTAAGCAAAGCAATCATTCCCTGCATCCCAGTTCTTTGTCTTTACTACCTCAAAAAAGTAATGTAGATTGTATCTTAGTTGTGCTGAATTAGCCTCTGTGCCATGATTAAATGCTAAATAGACACATGAACACCTCCTCTTCAATCCTTTTCACAAAAGAACTAAAAGAAAAAACCAAACATATTATTTTTCTGAAATGAACAATGATGCAACTATTTCCTTATACACCTAAACAATACAAATATTGAAAGCAAAAAGATAATGAAGCTGATGCATTGTAAGAAAAAATTAATTAAGTAAATCCACAGAAAGTCCTTGTTAGCCAGCATTAGAAACCCAATCTTCAGTTTTCTTAGCTCTTTATTCAAATAACTCTACCACACTCTTTTCTCAAGGAAACCGCATCATCTGCTGTCACAATGAGTAACAGGTTTTTCACAGAACCACAGGACCACCTTCCAAGCTAAATTCATCTTCAAAGGCAGATCACATTACTCAGAGTCAGGAAGAAGAGAAAGCATTGAAACACCCAAGAATATAATACAGTATCACCAGGAGCTGCCTTCTCCATGGCCAGCTTTCACCTTTCATTTGAGTTTGGTGGGGTGGGACCAGGGCTCCTTCCCAAGCAACACAGACTCTGTTTTATGCTATGTCTGCTTCAGCTCTGTTCATTTGCTTTAATTATCTAAATTATTTTATGCAAGGCCATAGTTAACCAGAATCTAAATATTCTGAAAATGTTTCCAACATATGCTGTAAAGAAGCAAGTTATCTTGCTCGTAACCACGGATATCATTAACCCTCTCTCTTGTTATGGTAAACTCAAAACATTTGCCAGGTGTTTCTTCTTTTGTCCACATGTTTTTAAAATGTTTGAGGCAAGAATAGGTTGAATGACTGGCTGTCATCCCAGACGGTACACTTCAAACTGAAAATTCAGTAAACGTGTGGTATAAAATTGTAAGTCACTTATCAGTCTCTGCCAGTGCACTGCAGCCATCTCCTCAGCACAATATTAGAATAGAAAATTAAATGTCTCTGTGGCAAAAAGGAAACAACAAAAACCAAACAAAAATACCCCACTGCTTACCCACAATATCCAGATAATCACAGAAAAGGGGAAAGGTGGTTTAATGGATAAAGTCTAGGACTTTGTCGTAGTTTTTATATCCTACTCCGACTGAGGCAACCCTTGAGCGATTGCGGCCGAATCACTTGTTATCTATAAGCGTCTTTATCCATATCCTTCGCAGGAGTGCTGAAGGTAAATTACCTTACCACTTACAAGGCAATCAGATACCACCGCAGCATGAGCCAGGCAAATGCTTTGTGTCTGCGGCTCCCAGCCTGCAGGGCAGGAGTTCATCTCATGGGAGGCAGAAGCAGCAGCAACCAAATTAACTCTGCCAGACCTGAGTTGTTGCTGTGTACACAGAGCATGACTGCTCCTCTGTCACGCTCCTGAAACCAGAGGTGCTGAGACGCTCTGTGCAGACGTCCACATGCATCAGTCTGCTTGGAGCAGAAATATTAGCTTCTTCTCAGCTTTGCTGGAGCCAAAGAAATGGCAGATTTGGTTTCTGTACCCGATGGGTTGGTTGGCTGTGAAAAAATGGTGTGCATACTCATGCAAGCAAAGGCAAAGAATTAGCACCTTTCACCAGGAGTCTTACCTGGGGGTTTACAGTCATGTAACCAACTTTCTCAAGTGAGGGTCACATAAAAAGAGGTAAAAATCCACTGCCCTACAAAACAGCATTATCTGAGATACCATGTACTAATTATATTTGCTGAAATACATCACTTAAGTATTCATTATCACACTGCATGAGGTGCACTGGCTGCATAAAATAATGGCTAGTCAATGGCAAAACAGATCACTTCAATAACAATGCTTTATGTGGAGTCAGTGTCCTGTGATACTTTTATATATGTATATATGTGTGTGTGTGTACATATATATATAGGTACACTATTTCCATTTTTACATATTACCAAAATGAGTCAGAAGTTAAAGAAAAGTCTTCTTTCCAATTTAAAAACAATCCATGCATTTCACATCTTTTCTAATGAATCTTTTAATTTAGTTTTCCAGTAATGACATAGATATAAAACACATTTCAGAGAGACTATGGGTGTATTTATCTTCTTTAGCTTAGATATATGACTTTTGTCTCAAGAAGGCACTGATGTAAGAAGAACTAAAAAGAAAAGCATACATATATATTTCGAAGCAGTACAGTTCATCATTACCATCATCATTACCATGGAACAGTTCAGTGCAGAATGCTAAATGTTGCTCTATGGACTTGGTTCTGCAGAATGGGGAAGAGTTGAACCCTATCTAGAGACTTACACAAACCCCCTCCAGAGCTTACACAATCTGATACACCGAGAATCACAGCAAAGAGAAACTGAAGACACACATTTTTCTGAACAATGTACAGAAGCTTTTGAACAGAAATATTTAGGCCAGCATTATAAGCCTGGTGCCATTTTCTGGATCAGACAACAGCTTGAAAACTGCTGTTTCCCTGGACAGTCCAAGGGGGAGCCAGAAAATTTTCATAGTGACATAAGAATAATTGCACTGTAATTTCCAATTCATTGTGAGTCTGGAGTCAGGTGCAATAGAAAGTCATCCCCGAAGCTATTACAGGAGTACTTTGGATGTTACATAAACCACTCAGCTAGCACACAAATCTGCCTTCCAAGGGGGCAAAAGAAATGCTAGGCACAGGTGTTTTAATGCAATACATTATCTTGATTATTTCAAAAACATCACAGAAGGTATTACACATTGTCCAAAATAATACTTTTTGTTGTTGTTAAACCTAACCTCATAAAAACTTTATACAAAAAAGAGTCTCTAAAATAAATTACTGAAAGTAATTGCGTCAGAGAGAAGATCGAATCGGAGACTGAGATCTCAGCAATGCCTAGGTGAGCTTTTTAATAAATCAGCCTTCCAGGTATCGCAGATCCTTTAAGAAGGAAAGGTCTATCAGCAGAGTAACGATTTTGAATTCTTCTGTTGTTCCAAGAGTCTGTAATGTCTAGTCTCACCACTGAGAAGTTTGGCAGCTGAACTATTAATGAAACTAAATATATTGAACATGGCTTTCAGCATCAAGTAATTTCTCTGTTTCTCAGGCAATGTTATCACTTCCCAGCAGCACTAACTTTTGTCAACTGCTGAATTTTTTTCTTATTCCATCTTATACCACTGCCTTGGGATGATTCAACATAATGCATACTGAACACCAACCTAAAATTTCTTCAGTTCAACAGCAGTATCAATGAAAATACACTAGTTTTCTTGCTTAAAAGAAAAAAAAAAGTTTTTTCTTACTACAATGTCCTTCCACAGGTTTTCAGGGTTAGAGCATTTTTTCAGAAATATTTACCATATTACCCCTTCAGCCCAAAGAAAGCATGAAAATAATAATCAAGTACAGTTTTTCCTTTAGGCTGAACCACCTGATAATCAAATGGTGGAATTAAACTCTGATACATAAGAATCGTTAACATGAAGACTTATATATACCAGTAAATACAAGGTTCCTGGAGGAGCTTCCTGGCATAATGCAATTTCACAGCTCCTGGGAAGCCAGTTATTTACTGCCTGGACCACCTGTTTCCCAACATGCAGAACAGGTAAAAATACTTTGTGTAGACTATATGGAAAAAGTAAGACGAAAGTTGCATAATGCTGGAGTAAAGAAAAGCAAATGTAATGTAATGTATCTGTTGCATTGAATCAAACTTTCCAACAGGTTATTTCTCTTTTTAAAAGCAGGCAAGATACAAATAAGTACAAGAAAAAAATGAGCATTTCTCTGCCTCCAGGGTACCACAAGGTGCAATACTATATGACTGGCATTTCTTCCATATGCAGTGGAATTTGGGTTGAATTCTTTACTGGTTGGTATTAAACAGAAAAGAAAGTCACAACTGATTCAAATAAGAAGTCCTGTCAAAGTTGCCTGGCTTTTCAAGGTACCAGAGAGGTTAACTTCAGCTAACAGGTTCTGTTATTCAGAATAAGAATCCATGGGTTAATGAGTAAAAATACAGGGTATCGTAAGGTGGTCTACGACAGCCCTCACACAGGTTATCACTCGGCAGCATATGAGCCAACATTAAGCTAGCAGTTCTTACATAAGTTTTTAATTGGAGTTTTTCATGTGTGAAGGGAAAAAAAACCCTAAACTAAAAAACAACAATACCCCCACAGTCACACATGATGAAACAGAAAAATCAATACAGGAGAATATCAGCTATGTAAATGATCGGTCTGTGTCACTGGGTGCTGCAGCCAGGCTACAACTTCTCAAAATATGATGTCTGATGAGACCAGCTTCCAGGGGCTGATTCCAATCCCCATCACCTACAGCCTTGGTGTCGTGCAGGTGCCTGGCAGGTGCCTACAGACCTTGACCCTCAACATGGCAGAGCTAAGGGAAAGCCAAGCCCCAGCGGATGCCAGCAGGCATTGCCCAGGGACCAAAGGACTCCGAGTGCAGGGCAGAATGGACCTGCCAATGCAGCTGAGCTGAGGCCAGGCCAGCGTGAGGGAACCTCAGCGCTGGTCTGGGAACTACTTCCCTGCACTGACTCCACGCTGCGTTCCCACTAGTGCCCGAGGGGCAAGGTGTGCTGCTTCTGGCACTGTTCCATGCTAACGGCAAAATAGCTTTCAGGCTGCAGCTGGCTTACGGTCAGCTTGGAGGCCAGGAAAATTAACTGCCTAACACCACTGTGATGAGGCACCCACTGAGTTTAGGCTGTCTAGCAATCCTCCCGATAATACCCCATCAAATACTTCACTACTGCTGCATTTTCCATGAACAAATTTACTGCCAGCTAGAAAAATGCTCTCTAGCAAAGAAGAAATGAAGCAGCCCACTGAAAACTTTGACCAGCTGGAGAAGACCAAGTGCTGTCTTATTTAAAAAGCATTACCAACATCTTGCAGAAACTTAATTCCCATCAAGACTTTAAACCTCAGTGCAACTCTCTGTTATGTGAGCTTGAAGAGGCTCTCAGAACAAGGCTGTGGGTCCTTTTTCTTTTTTTTTCTTTTATAAAATACAGCTGTCAAATCACTTCTAATCAGTGAAAAAGAAAACACCGTCACTACTCATCCCCCTGCCGGGACTTTGCTGCTGACTTATCTGACATCCTCTGCCCAGTTTACCCAGCTACCTCTGATACCATAATTACAATGCAACTATAAGCTTTGGGCTGCCACTTTAAATATGTGCTGTTCTTAATGCCCAGCATGGAGAAGGCAATCGAATTTACAACCTGAAGAGACTCTGTAATCATAGTGGCAGACACCAAAAAATGAAGTGGTCCAATTTTACCAGAACAAACAGAAGGCAGGGGAAGTGTAATGTCTTCTGGCAATGCTTCTTGTTCCCAGTGTCAAGGGGAGAGCAAATAGCACAGTCCTACCCATTATTTATATGGCATACATTTTTGAAAACACAGCTTCATCCTGGGTGCTCAGTTCAACATCATCTTTACCTGTCCTTCTTTGTCTCAAGGCCATGATTTTATTTTTCTGAGACCAGCAATGCAAAGAGGCTGAAGTAAAGAGCCATAGAAATATGGTAGTAACTGAGCAATAAGGGAACAGATTCCATTTTTTATTTAAGGTATAAAAGCAGCTATGATAATGCAATTATATAGTGTTTCTTCCTTCAGAATGTCTGAGATCACCACAGTACTAAGTGGAGCTTAGTACTGTGAAAAGAAAGATAACAGCTCTCAGGTGCAATGCTGTATTCACAATAATGATAGTGGCAATATTAAATAAGAATATAAAAATAAGAAAAGAGGATGACCCCAATATTTTGTGCTCATAGGAGACTAGAAAGTAGATAAATACCAGGACTGCAGTTTGGCTAAAACCTCTGGATAAATATCTGCCACCTTGCAAACATTGATAACAGTTTCCTTCTAATGATAAGAAGTAATCAAAAGCTCTCTTTGAAATCTCTGCTTTAAAATGTGTGTGGATTGCTGAAATCCCTTAGACAGAAAAGGTTCACAGCAGTTAAAGCCATAATGCGATAGATGAATTTCAGAAAACTTTTTGATACAAAAGTTGACTTGTGAAATTGTGACAGAGAAGAAAAGGACATAAGGAGGATTCTGAAGGCAGTCAAAGAATTCCACTCCTCTGAGACACGGGGGCAAGGAAAGAGTCAGCAGAAATGAAGGAAAAAGACAATAAATAAATATGTCCTATGATCTCTTAAAGCAGTGTGATAGTAGTCTTCTACATAGAAAGGAAGCTTCTTGATGATTGTGTGCGTTACATGTATAGGTTATGTGCAGATTAGCAAGTAATTTGGCACAATACAAAGAGATCAGCAGAGGAAAGCAGAAGGTCCTAGGCCCCATCTTCTACACAATATGATGTTTGGATAGTAGGGTGGTGAATTTGGACTAGATTTAGCTTGATACACCTGGATAAGAGTCCTCACTATCCATGTACTTTGAAGCAGTCTCGAGGACTAGTCATTGTTTTCACCTTTTATGTCCCCACTAGAATAGGGAGCCCATTTGCATCAATTTGGCAGGATACTAATAGTTTAGTAGATGTTAAATTGCAATTCTGTAATTGAAAAATCCAATAAGATTAGTTTTGTTTGCAGATGACACCAAGTTGGGCGGGGATCTGCTTGACAGTAGGAAGGCTCTACAGAGGGACCTGGACAGGCTGGATCGATGGGCTGAGGCCAATTGTATGAGGTTTAACAAGGCCGAGTGCTGGGTCCTGCACTTGGGTCACAACAACCCAATGCAACGCTACAGGCCTGGGGAGGAGTGGCTGGGGAGCTGCCTGGCAGAGAAGGACCTGGGGGTGCTGGCTGACAGCCGGCTGAACATGAGCCAGCAGCGTGCCCAGGTGGCCAAGAAGGCCAACAGCATCCTGGCTTGTATCAGCAATAGTGTGGGCAGCAGGAGCAGGGCAGTGATCGTGCCCCTGTACTGGGCACTGGTGAGGCCGCACCTTGAATATTGTGTTCAGTTTTGGGCCCTTCAGTACAAGGACATCGAGTTGCTGGAGCGTGTCCAGAGAAAGGCAACGAAGCTGGTGAAGGGTCTGGAGAGCAAATCTTATGATGAGAGGTGGAGGGAACTGGGGTTGTTTAGCCTGGAGGAGTCTGAGAAGAGACCTTATCGCTCTCTACAACTACCTGAAAGGAGGTTGTAGTGAGGTGGGTGTTGGTCTCTCCTCCCAAGCTACTAGTGATAGAGTGAGAGGAGGTGGCCTCAAGCTGCATCAGGGGAGGTTTAGGTTGGATACTAGGGAAAATTTCTTTACTGAAAGGGTGTTCAGACATTGGAACAGGCTGCCCAGAGAGGTGGTGGAGTCACCATCCCTGGAGGTATTTAGAAGATGTGTAGATGTGGCACTTCAGGGCATGGTTTAGGAGATGTGGTAGTGTGGGGTTGATGGTTGGACTTGATGATCCTAGAGGTCTTTTCCAACCGTAATTATTCTATGATTCTATGATATCAAAGCTATGATACAGAATTACAGCACACAAGCTTCCTATTTCTAAATTAATATGTAAGAAAAATCCGGGTTAAGTCTTCACAGCTATCTATAGAGACATGTTCAGCACGTCAAGGCTTTTCTGCAAGGACCTTTTATCAGCCACAATTTCTAAGGATCATTCAGAAACAGAAAAGTCAAGCTTAAGAAATTCCAAAGTCAAGGGGATTTTTTTTTTCCTAAACATCTCTAGTATTTGAAGTGACAGTTATTTTCATTATATTACCACCAGTAAATTACAGCTATCTACACTTTTAGGTAGTGGGATACTTATTAGGTGTTCCTACTTAACATGAAATTAACCAAAATCAAATTACTTTAAAAAATAAACCTTAGCTAGCTGAATTGTTGCTGTTAGGTAGCTGTGATGCTCCATGCCAATAACAGTTATCTTAATTTTTATTTTTTTTTTAAATTAATATATCCGTTCATTTTTAGTAATTCTCTTGCTACTGGTATGTGTGAAAGATTTTCCTTTACACTCATTTATCAACTCAGACAACTTCACTAATGGGGAAATTTATTCTGATAACAAAGAATCAAACTGCACCTCGAGAAGGGTATCACTGGTGGGTACATGCATACGGCACCTGCATCAGGAATAAGTATGATCTTTTATCAAATACAACTTTCGGAAATTATGTTTATTTTTGACATAGTCACAAAGGGAGATGGGTGCCCAGAGAGCAAATATTTTAAATTCGTGTTTCTAAAAGAAATACTCACTAACATGGGAAGGCAGAAGAGATGTGAAACTGAATAGTAAAACATGGTATAGAAAGGGATCATAAAAAGCAGTAACGTTGTACTCCGGCAACATAGACTAAGGAATTTTGTATGTGTGAAAACTGATTGTAGTCCATGTTACATACACTGAATTGATCAATACCAACAACACCAATGTAATAATAATAATACTTAGTGTTCTCTAAAATATCTGCCCTGTGTTCGTTTTAAGGTGCTTCATAAATGAAGCCTCATAAGGTAAGAATGTTGTCAGAATTTTACAGGCACATAAACTGAAACACGGAGAGCAGTAAATTAATATTGAATTGCATGACCGAACCCTAGACCCCTGGTTTCACCCTGGTCTTTTTCTTCTTACAACAGGCCTTCCTCACCTGCCACATATGTTTCTTCAGTCATAACAAATTAAAAAACATGAAAACTAATTCCTGTGGGTGCTAACAGGAGGTAACCCATGTTTAAGTTAAACTATTATTCCAAACAGGTTTGTTTTATTCTCCCCACACACACCCCTGCCTCGCAGATATCTGAATATTGTATTTCAGTAAGCAGAAACAAATAGGACAACTTCTACATTGGATAAAGATCTAGAAATGCGATATCCTTCCACTTGACCTTTTAGCTACCTGTTAGAAAACAACAAAAAAAACACAAACAAAAACCCCACAGCTGACCTCAGATTTTCCAAATTATACACACCACAAGTCCTACACAGTGGAGAGGTTTACATTTTTAAGCTAATATCTAATTAGTACTTTTTAACAGAAATGTAAGAGCAAAAGCTACCCTCCACAGGGCATGCAAGTCAGTTATTGTTAAAGCTTAAAGACCATTCGATGCATATTTTCTGCATCATAAAAAAGTAGTCTGGAATAAAACCCAAACTCTACATCTGTGTAGGATGCTGACAGACATATTGCTACAGTTTCACTATTTCAATTTACTTGCATATCATTTGATACAAGCTCAGGGAAATATGGCAATCTGTGCCATGAATGGAGGGGAAGAGAACTAACTCTCTGCTGTTGTACGTTGTCTTTTTATTAACTGAAACTTCACAAAAATCTAAATTTATTAAATACTCAAGAAAAATTATTAAATTATTCATCAGCAATAAGACAATTAAGAAGCAAACTAAGGACCAAGTGGAAGCTTGGTCCTGAGGGAGAACAGCTGGCCCTGTCATTAAAAGTATGTTTTGGCAGGAAAATATCTTCTGAACAGAGGGAACCTGCTGCTAAAGCAGCCTCAGAGTCAAATTTAGGGGCAAGTGACAAAGACAGACTCTTGTGAAGAGTAAGGTGGGTATTCTCTGGGTATCACTGTGTGGCTGGTGCAAGCTGGACACCCCCTGCTTTTGGCAAAAGGGTGCTGTGATTGTATTGCACTTTGGAGCCACAACGTTAGACGGTAGCCACCTCAGCCACTGGGCAGCTTTGTGCTGCCGTGTGAAAACACACTGAAGTAAGCACAAAATTCTAGGAAAGATACTATTTGCACTGAATAAACCCTTAGCTGAGCATTCCATAATCTAGTGGCGAGGATGGTGTCTGAGTCACTGAGTCACTCTGCACTCCTGCTTCATATTCCTTGTTTATCAAATAGAAAAGCACTCCGCAGGCCCCAAAGCAGCACTGGGTGGGTAAATACAAAAAGAACTGTACAAAGTTAGTAACATGGAAAAAGGAAAAGGAATAAGAAAGGGAAGAGAAAGACAGCACTGTGGCCCAGTGCCTTCTACAGAGCGAAGCAGCACAAGCAAATACAGCACCATCCTGCCCTAACAGACTGGTTCATAGTGCCAGAGCTCCGAAGGTGTCTGAAAAACTCATCATTAAATACCATTGCTCCCCATTCTTTCTCATCCCTCTCTTTCTGCTACCTACTATCTTTAGGTTGTGGGGTTTATCATACTTTGCTTCTGTAGTTTTTATTTCTTTTCCTGTCCTGCCATTTCAGTAATACTGAGTCTGCATAGTTCAGATTTACTCCCTGGCTCATCATCTTTTACAGTCTGTCCTCAAAGACATCAACCTTAAACTCCTAGTAAAAAAAAAAAAAAAGCCCATCTCTCACCAGAGCATCACAAAGGACTTACTAATTTGTATAACTCCATTGCTGAAATACACAATTGGTGACAAGTATGATTTGTGTTCTTTAAAGAGAGTATCCTTAAACATGTCTACAGCAATAAAAGCTTTCTGTAGCATCTGCTGAAGCATGAAATTTCCACTCACTGGCACACCTTGTTCTATACATTTGAGAAACTTTTTCAAATGACATAAAGGTCTTTAATTTTTTGGTGACTGAAATGCAAAATTAGATACTTCATCTTAATTTTGTACGATTTTACTTCCTAGTTAGATAAAACACTGCTAAGAATTTTACTCCCTAAATGCCATCCTCTTCTTTCCTATATTTCCCCATGTGTGTGGAGTGCTATGACAGTTCTTGCATAAGACTCAAACATCTTGCTTACCTGGCAAGAATTCTGACATCCCTGCGTAGCACCAAGTTAGTCTCAGCCTGTTTCAAAACCTGATTCATCATATAAAATGTAACAATTTCCACACCGATTTTTCTGCACCTACTTGTTCACTTGGGTCAGATGGCAAAATATACATTTTTGCCTTTCCTATGGTTCCAGATATGTCATAATGACGTGGGTTTTGCATAAAAAGAAATAGCATGGTACTATCTTTGTAACATTTTTAGGGCCTTAGTTATAAACACTTCCGATGATGCTCTAGACAGGAACTCAAGTGACGAAGATTTCAGCTCTTCACATGAACAGCAGGGAGAGTTACTGATTCAGTTTGAATCGGTCCTATACTAATTTACCCTAGATTGTCAAAGAAAAAGGAAGCATAGAGAAAGTTGAATTTCTAAAGTGGTGGAGGTTATCCATCTCGTGTTAACAATTTATTAGGTACACACAGTTACCTGGGCACATACCTGTACTGGGCATTCAGGAGTACATAGGACAATACCCTGACACACAGTGATGATCCCTGACACACAACGATCCTGACCTGCTCAGGAAAAAACGCTGAGCAGGTGAAGCGAAATAATCCTGCTGGCCCTGAGCTGGGCTCCCAGCAGAGCCGCTGTGCCCAGCCGCAGAAACTGGGCTGCCCGGGCAGGGGACAGGCATCCCCCCGGCTTTGGACAGCATCAGGCCCCGATGGCCCAGAGCCACAGAGGCATCAGGGGAGGACAGAGGAGTTAGCAGGAACACTGCTGGGAGGAGGAGGGGAGGAGCAGGGTGGCAAAGGCAGCCCAGGAGCCGCCTCCTGCACCTTTCTCAGGTGAGAGGCAGCTACAAGGAGATGGGGAACCATGAGAGCAAGTTCAAAAAGGAGGAAAATAAAAAGGTGCAGAGCTCCTCCAAGACAGTTTGCGTTTCTCTTCAGGCAAGATTCAGGGTAAATTAAAAGGGAAACAACCAAGAGAGCTGTCAAAGATGGGACAAGGGAATTGCGTAGGCAGGAATAATGCAGTATTGACACGGTAAACTCTAAGTACACACTTTAGATGTATCTATATAGCTGTATCACATACAGCTATATCACATACTGTAGACATAGCTATACCTGTAATTACTCATAAATACATACCCGTCTTTCATTGATTAGTGCTACAAACGTGCAGCAGCTTGTGTTAACATACACTTTTTCCCTTAGCCCTAGTAATACTATCTTGTTTCCAAATTCCGAGATGTTACTGGGAAGTCCTATGACGTATATTTCTTAAACCTCAGTACTATGCCAGAGGGTTTTAAAAATAGGGATCCAATAGCTATACTATACACCTGTAGTATAGTAAATTTAGAAGACACTTTCATGGACACATTGTTTTTTCAGCACTGTAGCTTTTGAAAACTAAATTATTTTTCTTTCTCAAGGAGGAGTTTTTGCAAAGTGTGCTTCTGCTAAGGGGAAAAAAAAAACAAACCCATGATCCTAAACCATGTTGAAGAAATTGTTTTAATCCTGCCGCATAGACATGCTGTTTGAAGGGTCAGCCTCACCCAAAACAAAGACTGATAAAGGTATTATTTTAACCCCAACACTTCCAGATACCAACTTCTGAGTCAATCCTGTTCAAAGCAAGCAATGACCAGACAAAATTGATACTTCTATACTCTTCAAAAAAATAGATTTTTATTTCCTAAGGTAACATAAACAGATCCATCTCTTCTTTACGCATCAACAATTAATATGAGCCCTGCTTATAGACATCTGTAATGCTTTGGGCTGTATTTATAGTGTGATAACTGTGTCATTTTGAGACACAGTGCACCAAGATGATAGAAAGACATAGCTGAACTGTTCACTCATGCTCCTATCTAAGGGACAACACTGTTTTCTTGTTACAAAATACTGCCCCAAGCAATGAAAAGTTTCATAAATCTTTTTCTACCAGTGTTGTCAGCTTCTATTTTTGCCTGTGGCTGAATGTGATTATAATCTGTTTTCACCATACAAGAAAACAAAGTGATCCAGAATATAATGACTGGGGAACATTTTGGAGCCCTCCTGAGCGGCAGGATATTTCCAGCTGCTAGCATAGCTGATAACGGACTTAATAGAGCTAATGATTTCTAATACCACTAACAGAAGGCTATTTTCACAGTGGGTAAATAATGACTCTTTTGTTTTGGAAATAGTTAAGGAGTCATGTAGATGTTTGATAAGTACATGATACAGTATGAATGCAGCAATATTTGGGTAGCTAATGGTAGATTACACCATAGATAGAAGATAATATACTTTTTTGTTTCCTTTTAAGAACTTAAAAGTTTATAACCCTGTTAACACTACACAAAACCACTATGACAGCAAGGACATTTCACTGTAAACAATTACAAGTAATATTTTAATCTAGGCATAAAAATGCATCCTTTTGTTTCAGTGCACTGCATCTTTGGTTTTATGTTGGTAATTAATATTATGAATCTTTGCTAGAAATAAAATAATTGGATAGTAAAAGAAATTTTCTTGAGGGTTGAATGCAAAAACTGCATCTGTGGGGCTAACTACTAACAACATATATGCCTACAGTATATTACTTGATCGTGACTGTATGGTTCTGATGAGGACTAAAAACATCTACTTGGTTTCCTCCTTTCCCAGTGTGCAATCTGTGTTCCCCCATGCAAAGGCATGTGTTCAAATCACGGGGAACTCCATTCCGTAGGCTAGAAGATTCCTTCCAGGTCTTTGTTCATATGAAATGATATTTAAAAAGTTTCCTACGGTAAATGTATTTCTCCTTCCCTCCAGAAGTTACATACCTATTTATATATGTTGTATGTATGAATTGTCTATTTTTCCTTAAAGACATTTGAACATTATTTCACACGAAGTTCATGGTAGCTATATCCTAACTCACTGCAGTATCCTGCAAACCCAGTGTTTCATGCCCCCTCACTAACCCCTGACTTTTTTCCCTTCCAGCATTCCCTGCCCCATTCTTGCTTTTTGCCTGGGGTCTCCAGCTCTTCCACGGCCCTGGGGCAGGCAGGGGTGGGGGCAGTCTTTGTCGCTGGGAAATCCAGGCAGCAGCCAGGAACTGCCCCATCTCCCACCTGAAAGGAGCCTCCTCAATCTCACAGGGTGGTCTGGGACATTTGCTGCTCCGTGAAGGGGACGTGGAGTGAGTGGCAGGCAGGTTGGGGAGGAAGTAGCCCTGGTTTGAAAGCAAGATTTACCGTGAAGTTCTGTACTGTTGAAAGCTTGGCTGTTAGCATATAGTTTTACCGCCATTTGAGTTTTCTGAGCTGTATTCAATAACAAGTGGGATTCAGTAAATGGGATTGTATTTCAGTATGCTCTGTATTCCTGTATCACCCAAAATAGGTGGTATCAAGCTGTTTACAACCCAAACCTCTCAACAATAGAATGAAAATTAATTATAACTCTGATGAAGGAAATAAAGTAAGGTTTAAATAAAATAATTCAAGCTAGGCAGAACCCCTAAAGTCACAATGAAAGAAATAAAAGGACTTACGGCACGAACAGAGGATAATAAATGGTATAACACAACAAAGCAATATCTCCCTGTTTTAAACTTTATAGATTTTAGGAAACCATATGATCACCCCCATTGTGATTCATTTTCACGTAACTCAAAATATTACAGGAAGCAAACAAAACCAATTAAGTTCACCAAACTATATTTCAAGGTACGGCTTGTATGGTTAAACAAAATGCAAACTTAAGCAAAGAGTCTAATACAGCTTCTGGTGTCAAACTGAGAATGCAATCTCTTCTCTTGTTTGTCACTGCCATTGTTTCATTATGAGAAGAAATTGTAGACTGGAACAATAGAAATATTTCATGGTCTAAGAGTTAATAGCAGATTTTGTTTGTACTGGTGATACTGCAGTTCTAAATGACAGGTCAAACATGCAAGGAACACCACAAGATTGCTCCACATCACAAATAAATCAGGTTAAATATTATGAAAAATAAATCTTGCAGGAACTCCAGGTTCCAAATCAGGTTTTGTATTAGAAGGCCAAGAAATACAGGGTTTGTAAATTCATATACTTGACAGACATGAGCAAGCGAATAGATATAATCATAAGGAAACCATACCATGATCGAGTAATGTGACAACTGCATTCACAAACTTCAATGACTAGTGCAAATGTTATTTGTCCCTTAGCATACAGGTATAGAAACAGGAAAGCCATTAGATGTCGTTATTTATGCATTCTGAATGCTAACGCTTTCAGAAATTATTAGGTATTACATTAATTTAATTCCTAAACACCAACATTCAGAATTCCACAATTTTTATTTTTTTTAAGTAGCACTCAACAGGAAACAGAAATTCAAGATACATTAAAAACTAAGCTAGATTACACAATATAGCTGGCGTACCACTGACAATTTGAGAAGCATATCAAAGGGCCTATACATTCTTAAAACCAAGACTATTGAGCAAGTTTGAGAACAAGAGGGCTAAGCTGCTCCAAGAATAAGAATTAAGGACTGCATAATTAAAATCAGCTATTACATCATAGAGCAGAGATATATTACATGCATTAGCATATAAAAAAATAAAAAAGTGGGAATTTTGGAGACTGAGGAGCTCTTCTTCTGTATCAATACAGGAGTTGTAATGCCAACTAATTTCGATAGGAATAGATGGTTGTTAAAGAAAAAGGTAATAATGGGACAATGAATTACATACTTTCATTATTTGGAAAATGTTATAGAATGAAAAAAGTCTAATAGAGAGTGCTTAATGAAGGAGGTCTTGAAAATTGAAAAGATACATAGGAAACAAATATTGCTAAGTCTAGAAGTTAAAAATAATTAAAATATAATATACTATGTGGTGCTTCAAAAGGAAGTAAAGCTATGTAACAGGTGGTGGGATAGGAGATGCAATTCAGTGTTGACAAATGCAAGAGCAACCTGAAAGTCTTTTGTTAACTATGGGTTATAAACTACTTAAATGAACTCCAAGAAGAAAAAGGTATGGAGGGATGAATTTTAGTAAACAGACCGATAAAAGTAACTGTAATACAGTAGATATTCCAGAATAACATTCTAAATGCATAAGAATGGATGAAAATAAAAATGCAGCATATCTGCTAAGCTCTGACATCAACTGATTGTATGCTGCATCCTTATTATCAAAGTGAAAGCAATCATCACCTGACTTATGACACACCTTGTGTTAACATGCACGAATATGCCAAGTTAGGAGGTGCCACATCATTCGCTCACATTGCGTGGAAGGTGTTATGTGTTCTCCTACATCCGTCCTGCCTCACTCATGCTTAGTGTTGCAAAAAAAATAGTAAAAAGATTTAAAATGTCTACTTAACACAACTGTTCTCTGTAAACTTAGTGTATAGAATGTGAACCTCACGGCACCCTCTGCTGCAGAGCTGATCCACACTCGCTGGGAGCGATGTAAACTCAGAACTAACAAGAACCTTACCGCATGCCGCTGGCTGGCACACAGGCTGTTGGTCACAGTGCCAAATGCCTTCCCAAAATCTCCCAGAGCTCTCTGCATTTCCATCTGTGCATTACTGAACACAAACCCACCACTTCTTTATTGACTATGCCCTTGAAAAGTTTGTTCTCTCTATCTATATGTGGACTTAGGTAAGAAATCTTCCAGATTCTGTTAGAGAACTAAGAATTAGAAAAACCACAAGGTGCGTAGACACACATTTTTGATGCTCAAGTCTCAGCTGAGTGAAGCCAGTATTTAAAAGTCAGTCAGTCATCTCTTCCAGTGAATTCTTATACTAGTGTTTTAGTGAGATGTGTGTGAATATCTGACTATGGTGGTTCAAAACAGGCACTTACTGTAGCATCGCTGCCAGGTGACAAGCACAGAATTTGGCTTGGTGAAGTGATATGTCTTGGACTAATAAAGGAACAAAACGTACCCAAAGGCTCAGGTAGCCAAGAGATGGCTTCTGATTGACTCCCTGGACACAGCAGGAAGCCATGAATACAATCATTTGGTTTCAGACCTGACAATCAGGTACACTGCTATTGCTTAGAAGGACAGGCATACTTTTAGCAGTCATGGCCCAGCAATTCTGTTGTGAGATCACCTATGCTGCCGAAACAGATGCAGAAATACCTCTACTGACATATATTAACCAATTATGTGGGAAAGCAAACTACTAAGTTACAATAACATATCCGTTGATCCAGCCCAATATATTTTGTAAGTGTTCAGAGCTGCTTAAGAAAGATTGCATACACATCTAGTGCGCAGAGATCAGATTCCTGGCCGGATGGTACCTGAGTGTCTCTGCAGATGGTTCAGCTGCAACATATCCTGGAAGGTGTGGCTGTGCAGCACCCACCACTCCTGTGGCTTTTCAAGTGTGGGCAGTACAGCCAAGAACCAGTGTCCAGTGGGGAGGCCAGAGGCCAGGCTGGGACACTTTGAGTTCTACAACAAGTGCCAGACATCGGGTAGTTCAGTGTCCCTCTGGTTCATCCCAAAAGATCCCTAACCTGTCAAAGGGACTGAGGCATCCCCAGCTCCAAATGGAGGAGTCCTGTGCCCATGTTATAAGCACAGTTTATGACTGGATAAACTGCATAAATGCAGTTGGAGCTTCCTGTTCAATCCAACTACTTTGCATTAGATATTATTCTTTTCACTTCTGAGTCAAGCCAGTTATTGGTGTATGTTGCCCAAACGAACTGCAGCATCAACAGAGCAAAATAAAAACAAAAGCATTGCTTAGGCACAGCTTAAGTACTTGCATTACTGTCATAAATGACACACAATAATACACTGTCTTCAGTTTTCTAACACTTCATAATTCTTCAGTGAAAGAGGCAGTACTCTTCTGCTCTCTTTTTTTGGTAATTCACAAGATTCATACTAGCCAGTCCAGATGCAAGTATAACACATTTGTTCTTCAGATATTATTAGTTTACACATATGATTTTCTAACTCCAAGCAATTAGAAGCCCAGTGCAACTGCAAACAAAGCTGCTGGTCTAGGAGATGTTGCAGATTAAAAACAGAATAAGGGTTCTCTTCATCATAAATTAAAGAGCTACAGTGCTACAGGCGTTGTTTATTCACATTTGATAAGACTGTAAGAGACAGGCATGCTGTCTGCCTCCAGTTTTATGGGGGATGTGGAAAAAAAAAGAATCACATGATTCATAAAAGCTAGAAATAGCTCATCGTTTATTTGTGGTCCCTGAATTATCTATCTGGCACTGTCACTGTCAGGCTTGTGCAGGCATACTGCTTGGCTGCTTTCACTCCCATCCCGCAGAACAGGAGACCTCTGAAAAAGGAAAATCTATTTCCCTTGTATTTTTCTTTCTAAACACCATGTACTCTCCAAAACTGTGGTTATTTTCTTGAAGTAAAACCAACAATAACCATTGCATGAGAGAATTAAAAAAAAAAGGGGAAGGAGAAATAGAAGTGGGAAATGCTATCACTGACAAGGACACTGCTGAAGGAAACACAAACTTCACTTGTTTTGATGTTTAACGAAGTTAGAGCTTCTGGAGTTAAATGAGGCAGGTGAATATTATCTTTGTCTTTATGTAGAGATATATATTTCTGCTATTATGAAGTAAATATATAACAATAAACAGTTTAAAAGCACAATGTGCTTCCTTATGACATTTCTCCTGTTCCTCTATCAACTTTTGACACAGAGATTACCTTTCCTAAACTTATCCATCAGTACTGTTTCCTACAAAGCTGAAGATTGCCATCTACAAATCAGACAGTATTTATCCCTGGATGTACATGAATGCAAACAACCTTTTCCTTCCAGACCATGTTCCTCCATACGGTGCAGCATGTTTTCCTCCTGGGAAGGCACCGTGCACCACCATCATAGTTTGTAACAAATGGCGAACTCATGGAGCATGAAATTTACCCCAAGCAAGACAGAAGGGCCACCAAAGCCCTCGAAGGCTGCATAGCAGGTCACAGTCATTAGTCCATAGACAGGAAAAAAGGAGCAGGCGGGTGCCCTAGCTATCCCGCTTCCATACCGCTGCCCACCTCTGTTTGCTTTGTTAGGTTCCCATTATCAGTCTTCATACTGAAATTGATCTATCAACTATTGCAGAACCCATTTTTCCATGCCGGATCTCTGCTAGGCTGTTCTGATTGCCCTTGTTATTCCTTATGTCCAACAGAGAGATATTCATTACTCCGTCCATAATCTGACTCATTTAAACCCTTTGTTTATAGCTCCAAATCTGTCACTAAACACACACTATGCTAGTATTTCTTACCTACTAAACTATTTCACATCACAGCTTTAGGGAAGGAATTGAACACAAACTGCTAAAATGATTATTAGAAAGCAAAAAATCCACAGGAAACATTAAGTTTCCTGAGGCCTCTGGAAATGCAAACATTTCTTGTTTAATTTGCATTTATACCTCGAAGTTTTCAAGCTAGCCACTTTAGAAAATTAAAACATAAAAAACTATTGTTTACTACCATATGTGCAAAGCAAAATACCACAGAAAGCTCAACAGCACCGTGGACTTTACTCAGCTCCCTGCTAAGAATAAGGAATAATGTCTTTAAACCATCATTTCCTTCCATTCTGTGACTTCCCTTCTATTGCCACAGTATTCCTCTATGTAAATTGTATTTATTTATTCATAGGCACTGGCATACCATTATTTTTGTCAAAACTGGTCTTGGACATACTGTTCTCTCTGCGTTCTTATAAACGAACTGGAAAAGCAATTAAGATTCCTCGGCATTTTGGAGAGGGGAGGGGGCAGCCACCACTCTGTTGCTAACACAATCTCCGTAGGCGTACGCTAGTGCAAAATGACTGCATCTCTGTGTAGAGGGAGATAAGAGAAGTGACATAGATTAAAACAAATTGTTGATCCATACCAGGGAAGAGCTAGGCAAACAATAGCAGTAAAAGCATAAATGTCAATTTGGGATGATAAAGGATACAATCTAAATGTAATATGAGAGGCCTCCAGACAAAAGGAAGAAACAGAGATTACATGTTACTGAAGTACCAGATGCAATAAACAAAGAAATATGTAAACACACATGAATATGCATATGGAAAAATTCAGATCACAGGGTTGATTGCTCAAGAAACTAGCTTTCAAATTAAAATACTGAACAATTTCAAAAAAGTTTGACTGCTAGGTTTGAAGGGAAAAAAAAAATCTTGTTTATACTCTTGGTAATTTTGTTTTAATTTTGAATAATCCACAAATATCTCAGCACGCCTTCCCCTACACCCTGCATTTGCATATTGAAGGCACAACTGTCCATAAGACACTGAAACCAATACCAGGAGATTCTCTCTCACAAGAAGCTGGGTTTTTATCTGCTGAAAAGAGCTGTCAAAAGGTTTCTCTAATTGCTTTCAGAATTTCCTCTCCTCTTCCCCTTAACATTTTCTACTACCCTACAGCAGTTTGTCAGATGAATTAAGGTTTCAAAGCTCATTTAAATAATCTTCTGCTTATTCTAGCCTTGGTGAAAAAAACAGAATAATTTCCTCCAGACTATGACCTAACAACTAGTCCCACAGATATATCAAAAGACCTATCCAAAATTCACTTGTCACAGTCCTCCTTGGTAGTAATATTGCTACATTCTACCTGATACCGTTGGATGATGCAAAACTTTATTTTGTTATGAGAACATAAGACATCTAAGGAGGTGAAATTTAACTCAATAAAAAAAGTTCAAACACACAAAATTATCAAAAGCTATGTGTTAATTACCAGTTTCTGCACAGTACTGCAACAAAAATTTCCATGGTACCACCAAAGTGGGAGACAGCTCATTTATGATTTTGACCTATATTTGGGGCTGTCTGCAGACACACATCAACCTGTCAAGATCAATTTTTTGATGTGAACAAAAATCAACACAGAACCAAATTAACTAAAAAATGCGCACATACAGACATACATAGCTCCATGCAAACGCATTCCCTCAGTGTAATTACGCGATAGCTATAACAGAATTGCCGCTCTATCGAGTTGTGCATTTTAATACTCCTATATTCAGGATGCTTGGAGGTGGTACCCTGCTACAGACCGCAGCACCAAACGATACAGTTCCTTGATGACTCAACTCTCTTCTAAGTTTAACATTTCAAAGTCTTACCTTCAAACATGAGAGATGAGAGGAGGTGGGAAAGAAAACTTACAGGCAGACATTTTATTTCTCCAAGTCTGAAATGCAACTCCTATTTGAAATATAGTCTCTAAATATTAGGTGAAAAAAATTGGAATAATATAATATGGCATCACTGCTGTTGCATTTGAGTCCTTCAGAAGGCTCTCTAAAACTAGTGGAAGTTACTGTTTCAAAACTCTGGGATTAGGCAATTATAGTGCCTAACATCTAACATCTTGCGAGCCAAACACACTTTTGATTATTAAGAATTAGCTGTATTAATCTCATACTATGACAGACGTAATACTGTTCTTTCCAGTGTTCTTTTCAGAAATGTGAGCTGCTTCTGTCTGAATCTGCCTTGTAGCGTAAGGTTTCCATTCACAACTACTCTTTATTCTAGTAACATAAAATTCCTTTTTGTTTATAACCAAACAGCACTGATATTTTGTATTTTCAGTATTTTAATTTTTACTTGTATAATAGAGATACATTAAAAGGAAATCTCAATATGCAATACAGCTGTTTCAAATACTGCATCTATTCGTTGTTTTTCCAAGCAACTGTATATTTATTTTGTAAACATTCTATTATTTTCTGCACAGTGATTTTTTAATATTTGTCTTATTCTTAAAGATGTAAATAAAGATTAATTTCAATGTAGCTGTTCCTATGCCATTTTCCTAAAGATTAATCAAATCGATAAAAGAATTTGAATGAAGAAATACATAAGTTTACATGTCCTCAACATTTTTGACAATCTTCCATCTGTACATACATCCCATGCACTACTAACTGCACCAATTATTAATCTTGCCCTGTATTGCCTATTCGAATATTCTATTTTTCTTCCTTAGAACTGCATAGTCATCATTCTACAAAAAACATATTGGCCTAGTCTTGTTTTGGAAAATGTCAGGCAAAAGGCTTACACTTTTTCTGGAAGACAGGCAGCAGGAATATTTTAGTTTAGCCTGTATTAAAGAAAACAGGGGAACTTTCTGTTTGAACAGCTACAATACCCTGTGCTCTGCGGCAGAGATAAGGCATGTGGAAGTGCGGTGACTCTGTATCAGGGAAATGTTTCTTGCCACCCCTGTGTCCATGTACACAATAGCTTTATTTTGCTTTGAAAATTTCACATTTTCAAAGACTCTGTCTGCAGTCAGTTGCCTGCGTGGATCAAAGAAGGGCTTTCCTCTCTCCCCTGCAAGTGGGGCTCCAAGCTACTGTAAACCACGTGTTTATGACAGACAATACACAAACACCACACTAGTATCACATTTTTCAATGTGACAACAAATGCTATCAAAATCATTAGGAACTGGCAATACTAGCACCATACCCTCCTCTGCACTGTCTTGACTTCCAGTGTCTCTGCTCACATGGACTGGTGATGAAATTACCGTCAGCGCATCTCTGCAGCAGTGATGGCACAAAGAGGAAAGACCAGAAGTGGCTAACCTTTCGTTACTACCTGCTCCAAAAGCAGCACTCCTTTTTCTTCAGCCATCAACTGTAGCAGGCAGGGGCACCTGAATGTGCAATCCGCAGGGTCTGAGGGTCTTGGACGGGGTGATGCAGGGGTAGAGATATGGCCATCTCCCAGAGTGGTGTCGTTAGTGCTTCCCATTTCTATCTTACACTGCAGTCACTGCATGGAGTGAAGTCCTCTGTATTCAAGTCCTGCTACACCTCCACCCACAGAAGAGATCAGGAGGACTGGGGGTTATGGACGGGAGAGTAAGAGTTAGAGAAGAGGGTCTCCACTTGCAATGAGCCCTTGTCCAAGTGTTCTAATGGTATCATGAGACTCGATAGCCACGCAAAACTTTTGCTGCTGTCAGTGCTGCAGACGACACTGCTGCACACTGTGCACTCTCCAAAGCATTTCATGCTGGGCAGAGATAAAACATCCTACTGTGCAATGCAACACAGAGGTGAGAACCAGACCTGCAGAGGAAGCCATCAAGGGATGCCAGGATGTGGGGACAGGACACTGAAATAGCCTGGACAGAAGCTGGGACTGGTCTTGGACTGGTTAGAATACAGGAGGCCTGGACCAAGGGCTAGAAGAGGTTGAGGTGGAATGAGGAGTTGGGAAATGGAAAGCTGTCGGTCAGGGTGATGGAGGCAATGAGAGAACCACACATCGAGGTGCTGGAAGAAACAAGACAGAAAGACAGACCTAACAAAGAAAGTGGAGAAAGACAGACACGTTTGAAGGTCCCAGTAAAGGAAAGAGGGACTGAAAACTTGAGAGAGGAGGAAAAAAACAAAACAACAACAACAAAAATCCCCACATGGAGCCCAACAAAGAAAAGAGTGGAAATCAGTTCATAAGAAACACTAGAAGATTAGCAAGGAAAATGAGAATTAGGACTGGATAGACAAGCAGACTGTGTACTAAATAACTAGGAAACTGGAAAAAGACTGCATTAAGAATGGTGGGAAGAGAGCCCTGCTTCCCTTGGACACAAGCTGGGGCTGGCCACAAAGCTGCTGGGGCTGTGGGGACCAGAATAGTGCTCCAGCTTTCTGTACACTGCGATATAATGTAAAAGACTGGGCACATTTAGATTTCATAGACAGCCTTACTACTGACAATTAGCGAGCTTATACATGCTTGATTTTGCAACTTTAACCTTAAGATCTTTTTAAGTTCTGTGTGGTTTATTTACTTTGGCCATTTAGTTGTAAAACAGAAAATTACTCACAGTGAACAGAGCATTACAGCTTCAGCTGGTGAGCAGGAGCTGCAGCTGCTACCAAACAACAGACAGCTATCAATTAATTTGAGGGTTATCCTTATTATTTCTCATCACAATAATATTAAATAAGCTATGAACATACACTGATGGAAAACAGACTTCACAGTTTCTGTCAGCAGTGCTGTATTTGTTATAAGTTTTAATCTTTATTTGAAGCTTCCTGGGCTTCTTTGTTAGCTAGTGGGTTGATCTCAATTTTACCTTGAC
This sequence comes from Phalacrocorax carbo, assembly GCF_963921805.1. Taxonomy (NCBI): domain Eukaryota; kingdom Metazoa; phylum Chordata; class Aves; order Suliformes; family Phalacrocoracidae; genus Phalacrocorax; species Phalacrocorax carbo. The sequence goes on from NC_087520.1 coordinate 17,890,990, forward strand.
ACCAAAGCAGAGCAGATTAACTTGGAAACAATGCCCAAAGCTTGAAGTGCTGCTGGATCATTTGTCCTTATTGAATGAAGGCAGATTTCTGCATTATATTACACACTGCTGCTGGTGCCACAGTTTTAAATATTGTTCTTTTCATCACTCTTTGTCAATTATCCTACATTCAGAGGGTTTTTAAACTAAACAAATATTCCTGCATGGTGAATGTCAGAATTAGGAGAAAAGTCATGAAAAGCCAGCTTATAAATGAAATTCTGATTTCAGTAAACTTCATTCTTCTCAGATAGCTACATCTCCAGAATAAATTATCATCTTTAACATCATTACCTGAATATAGCAAACCTGTATCGTAAAGGGTCTGGGCACTGAATGATGATAGGCATCAGAGGCTTAATGTTTAATTACTGAACAGAGTTTTCTGCAGGGTTAAGTGCTAATATCATTCACTTCCTGCTGTTGGCTATGTGGTAGAATATTGTGATTGTTACGATCTGTCAAGGAGAAGTGATTCATAAACTTTGCTGAGTGCTACTCAAATGCACAGCTGGTGGGAATAAAAAATGGACAGCTATTTATGGCAGTAAATTCCAACAGGAAATGTCTGACTTTAAACATACATGAAAAATAAATAGAAAGGCCTAATGAGGAGAGGAACATGCATCCCTTTACATTGTGAAGCACAGAACACAAATTAGTTACTGATATTTCCTTATATTTGCATGTTTTAGGGGCTAAGAGTAATCTCTGAAACACAACTGTTACTATGACTAAACTAATTCTCATGTTAACTAATGAAGGTACCCTCCCTGCTCAACAAAAAGAATGAAGCAAGCTGGGCTTGGTGTCTTAATTTAATACCCTCTCGATGTAAACTATGCAGCAAAGGGACAAAAGAAAGGGGAGATCAAAGAAGATTTGGATATCTAATTTTTGGTTTGCTGCAAATAGGAGGGACGCACAGTTAGTTCATCAAGGAACTGAAGTCACGAACATCCCTATACATGCCCACCAGGACTGATAATCTCAGTGACCCACTGGCAAAGATTTTGTGGGGAACAGCAGGTATAGGTGACTGACTCACAGATTTAACGTGATTCCTCCCCCCGCCCTGTTCTTTTGTTCCAAATCATTGAGCAAGCTGAGATAGAGTGATTTAAAAATCCACACCCCCATATATATCAAGAACAAAATATACATCTGAGCATTTTTTTACTTTGTCCAAAATGCTACCAACAGAGAATGCAAGAAGGCGGCGACAGTGCTGCGAGCATTTCTGCAGGCACTGCATCTATCAGGGCTGCTGCTCCCCACCAAAGCAATCTTTTTGACAATTTAAGCTCTTAGCACCACGATTGATAATGTTCACTTTCAAAGACAATTTCAAAAGGCAAGAATGTGCATGTCTCATTTATAGATATGCTGAACAGTAGTAAGAGCAAATGTTTGTCATGGTGGTAATGAAAGGCACAATTTCTATGCTATATACAGTCTATTTTTAAAAATCTACACTTTTCAGTATTTACATGCTTCTTTGTATGCATGAGTAGTTGTGTACGTGTTTGACAGAGAAGGAAAAAAGGAAATGAATCTCTCTTTTTCATATAGGATCCAAAATGGAGATTAATTCCTGAAAATCTAAAGCTTCATTTTGGATATTGAATATATATTTAAATGTGTCTGTCGGAGCTCTGTTCTCCACTCTCATCTGTTTCAATCTAGTTAATGAAATAATGTTTTATATAATAAATAACAGGGAAATTAAGCCAAGGAGTTAACAGTAAGCATTAAACAATGAACATTACAATTCTTGCAAAACACATAGCTTAGAGGTGGTTGCAAAAGAATAGATACATTATATTTGATCTTTAAAAATGAAGCAGAACCCTAAGGTGTTTGGGAAAGGTGGTCACTCCCATTTTGTACCTGCTGGTTGAAGGCCCTGTGATTCTGCCATGGCTGCTGTAAGGAAGAACTGAACTGTTTACTAAGGTTCAAGATAGCTAGGAAAAGGAAGAAAAGAGGAGGCAAGAATAAAGAAAAATCAAAAACAGTGCAGAAAGGCAAAAATTAGAAGAGATGGAGTAAAGTGTGAAGTCCTTTATCAGAAAAAGGACTAGCAACAGGCACGGCATGTTTCTGACATGCGGCCCAGAGAGCTCAGCAGTGAAAATCAGTTTAGACTTACACATGAAAAGGCAAATAAAGAGCAGCACCTCTCAGCACACTAAAACATACTCCAAAGGTGACACTGACAGTAGACCCAAAGCAGAGGTAATTGCAAGCTCATCTTTGCACAAATATCTATAAGAGTGCAGCTTTCCAGCTTGTTTTGATAAAGTCCAAACTTTATCAGACTGCTGCCAAAAGAGGCAGTTTGGTCCCAGCCCCTCCCCCACACCCTCTTTCCTTTCTGTTGGCAAGTGATACCGCCAGCATGCTTTGAGTCAAAGCAGCCTGAAACTGAAACTAAATCTTGCTATCTGGACTGGCATAGTTGTCAGTCAGACCATTTTGATGAACCAACTAACTGGACGCTTTCTAGAGCTGGCACAAAGGAGAGGAGAGCGGCAGCAGCGTGAAGCCAGAGGCCAGAGGAAACAGGGTTGAGGCTTTTGCAAGAAGCACAGCCTTCGGCTGGTGGTAACCGATGATGAAAATGTACCCCAAGGTATGGATCAGCAACGGGATTCCCTGGCCAACAGCTGATTAACATTGGATTGCTACCAAACTCCACCCGCTCCTGCACCATGCTTAATATTTGTGCAACTGTGTGGGAAATTGGTGCCAGGAGCTACCAGCTTGTGAATGAAGCACTGATTTTTTTTCCCTGGGGGTGAGATTGATTTTCCTATCATCTACATGGCTCAGCCCTTTCTTGGGAGTACTGGTGATGATACAAGGTGGCGATGGCGACAGGAACACACAGCCCACGGGCAAGCGCAGGCACTGACCTCAGCAGCAGAGATGCAGCTCCCTGAGCTGCTGTCAAACCACATCCTGATGCCCTGCCAAAGCCAGAAGAGAGTCAGAAATTCTCAAGCCACATGCAGGAGCTTGGAAAAAATACATAGCATAGGAGATCATGTATAACTAATTACATGTACTGTTATTTCACTTGCTCTATTAAGTTCTATTTACGGAAGACCTAGGCTTTTCAGTAAAACATTAACAAGAAAAGAGTTTTCTCCAGCCCTCCAAAAATATTTCTAAGTTATCTTAATCACAGTTTTAGGGAGGGGAACGAAGAAAATAATATTCTAATAAACATTATAGTAAATACATTTAACACATTTTGAAGGATTAACATTTTGCCAGTGGTCTTATGACTGAAGTACATATATTCATTAACTCCATTGACTTAAGGCGTTTGTACAAGCAGACAAAAATCTTCTGGCATGATGGTGTATTCAGACACTTGCATGTGTGTGCACACTCAGTGCGTTCTATAGTTTTACTAATTCCTGAGTAGTTTAGTTTGCTAAAAAGGGTCATATTTTAATTCCGAACTAATATTAGAGATTACTTCACTGTGTAGATGAGGCCCTATTTAATAATAGGATATTGATAATTAAAATTTATGGCATCTGTAAAGTACCTATTTTAGTAGTAAAAGGGTTGGATAATAATGTGTGCTTTTGTAAGACACTAAACTAAGACTGAAATAACCTTTATACATGAGCCCTTTCACAGCTGGCTACAGCACTCTCTTTAAGTCATCGTAAAGACTTTCTGAACTTTACCAAAAACGATCTTTGGCCAATATTGTGCTGCACTTTAACAGGAGACACACGCAGGCTGCATTTACAGGTATAACGCCATGAAGCTGTATATCAAGTTTATGAAAATGAGGGACGTTAAAAACATTAATGCATTTCAAGAAAAGGTGTCAGTCTCCCGTAGAAGTGACATCAGTCAGCTCTTTCCTAGTTGGGCAGGGAAGCTCAGCTCTGCACGTTCAGCTCTGGCTGCTCATAGCAATCAGCTCAGTTTGAGCAGAGAACAGAACTGACTTGTGCTGCCAAACGAAGGCATTATTTTGCCCATAAGTCTCAGCACCAGTGAATAATCAACAGAAAAGGCTTTTGATTTTATATATATATATGAAGGCATCATCATTACCGAGACACTCGGAAAAGGAGGCTTTTTAGAAACGGCTGGAGCTGAGGTGTGCTGCAAGGCAGCACCTAGAGAGGCTTCTCAACCACACTGATTAACCTGAACACACCTTTGTGCTGCGGTACTACAGCTCCTGGTCAGGTAGGAGCATGGGTGGAGCAGGATGGCAAGGAACTATGCAGACCTACCCTTTGAATTGGGTTTGTATTTCTCCATGCTGAGGGAAATAGTGTAAGGGTTGCACTAATAAATAAACTGGGGATATATCCAATAAAACAAAGGAATAAAGGTGTTCCAGCTCTCCACATAAAAGCTCATGTTCTTCGTTTTAGATAATGTACACATACTCTCCTGTAGCTCAGGTCTAATGTTTTTTCTGTCTTTTACAATAAATTAAAAATTAGGGTGGCTAAATTTCTCTGAACAAAATACTGAACAGACTGTAATCTCTTCTTTTTATGTAAGCATAATGGACATAAGTGAGAACACAGTATGATTCCTAGTATTATCTAACTTAATTCTTCTGTGGGCTGGCCATTGGTTTGGCGTGTTACACCACACAATCCCACATCTTGTTCTGGCCCCTGATTCGACAGCTCTGCAATGTTGTTTCCTAACTGGAAGTATTCTAGTAAGACTTGATAACCTACGGATCATATATACTAAGTGGCTGGTCAGAAATATCTGCACACGTTTCAAATTAGTGTAGCTCTTCAAAACATAAGTGATTATGAAAGATTATATAAAGGGATTTCCATGTCCACAGTTTAATAGGTCTTAAGAAACCCACCTCACACCTTGCAGAACAGAAGTTTATTGAAAATGGCATTAGGTTGAATAAATGCATCAGTTTACCTTTTGAAAGAAAAGAATAGCTTCCCCTTCTTCCTACTTCCTTTCTAATGGCTGACTTCCACAATGCACAATGTAAATGTTGTTTGGATTTCCATACCTTAATGTCTTCCCTCAGTTTTCAACTTTCCATTACGTCTGCAGAAACAACCTCTGCCCTGCACTTGAATTAAATTAGAATTACTTTTGAGGGAGAAAAACAAGAACCTTTCTTACAAGTTTCCATAAGACCTTAAATTGTCCTAGCAACAATGTCAGAGCATTTGCTGTCAATGGACAGACATCAGATAGATTAAAAATCACAGAAGTTGAACTGAAAACAAAATGTTTTCATAAATTACACTTCCAAAATTTAGCTTCAGATGCCTTTTTTCCCCTGAGATGATTCTAGGGAAAAAATGAGTTGTACTAGCCAATCTGAGATTTTATCTAATATATGACCTTATTTCTTTCCAAAAGTAAATCTGTTACACATCTGCAATAACAGCATATATTGATGATAAAAAGTAGCCTCAGTGGTTAATAATAATTTAAGACCAAGCAATAGAGGTGTTTTAAAAAACTGTGTCCACTGACAACACTGAAACTAATTGTGTTCCCTTGTATACTTTTGTTTGGATCTAGCTTATTCCAAAACATTTCAAAAATTTTGAAACACAGCAAAACCAGAAAAACATTAGTTTCTACCTGCAAAATGTTCCCAAAAAACCACAGGAAAATCTCTTAGAAGTTTCTTACTGCAAATTTGATCTTACAGAAAATCAGCACTGCTTCTTACAGCCTGGATCCTATCCCCTGCTATATGGGCACAGAAACATTTCTAGTATGCAATTGGTGTGATATATTGGGGTTTTTTACTTCAAAAAATAAATTCTAATCATACGGGTGAACTTCCATGCTCTATGTGAAAGCATGTAGTTGTTTTGTAAAGAAAACCGATAATATACTATATATGTTTTCAGAACATGGTTATGGTGTGTAATGAATGCTCTGTTTGAAATGCTTCATAATAGCATTTTTGCATATCTTTTTGCAAAAAGTTCTTAAAACATGGTGCAGTTTGAGCAGTGCAGCATGACTGACCGTTTAAAAAACAACAAAAAGGAAAACCCAAAAGAAACAAACTGAAAAAAACAAACCCAAAACCAACACCACCCCAACCAACCCACACCTCAATCTTACCCACTGCTGTCTCTACAAATTGTGACAGATTCTGCAAGAAACCTGGGACTCGTGCACATTAGAAATTCCTTCCTGCAGGGTTAGCAGGTGCAGGCTATGTCAAATAAATTTATTGCAGTCTGTGCTAATAACAAAAATTATAGAAAACCTAGATGAAAGTGCTCTGCATCCAGCTAATTTGAAGCTACCTTACGAGACAATAACAAGCTTCTAACAGTTTTTCCCTTTTTTAAAATACACTAATTATGCTTAATGTTCCCTGTCGCATTAGCTTTCATGGTAATTATATTTCAAAACTTTTGCAATTAGGGTACAGTTAATATTGTGGAATATTGCAATTATTTTTCATTGTGACACCTCCATTGAAAACTGGTGGCATAATGATCACGTTGTTCAACTAAATCAGAACTGTAGAAATATGGCAAATGAACCAATTATACATTATTATTTCTAATTACAGATAATGCCCTTTTCCTTGCTTTTGTCCAGAAGAATTTCTCAAATACCCAGACTCTTCCTAATTAAAAAAGTAACCAATTTCTCCACGTTCATTTTTTTCATACATATACTATTATGTATCTAGTATGTTTATATATACTGCACATTATATATTTGTATCACATGTGAGCGTGGACATGTGTGTATAGGTACATCAATATATACCGAGATAATTTACAATTGATACAGGTTCAGTCAATGCTAGCTTAGCTATAAATGTAAACACCACTATGCTGTACTCACTCTATGTAAGGATTTTACTCACTGATCGATCCTTGGAGGTAACTTCAAATGTATTACAAATGCACTCTACACCTGTTCTAATTCTGTCCCACATTGCCCCAAACAACATTTCCTTATTTCTGGTCAACCTTCCTCTTTAATAAACTCAAGGTCTTTGGCTCTCTTTCCTTAAGCCTTTAGTTCTTTCCATCATTAGACCTAAATATCAAAACCCCCAAATTTACAGCCCTGATTTACTGATGCTGAATAAGCTCAAGTACTTGATAAATGGCAACAGCAGAAATTTCTAAGAACTAATGTATATAATTGTTAAAATCTGATGTTCACTCCCGGTTTTTGAAGAGGCTGTTTGTAATGAAACCATTCTATAATCTCGTAAGACAGAACACTATTGCACAAAAGTACACTCAGAAACACAGCGGAGTTGTTGGAAAGGAACTGCTGAAACAAAACAGCCAGACAGGTAACAGGAGACGTTCCAAGCATTTTCAATACTTCAGCAATTCTGAGAGTAATTATCATTTACCAACGTTTACATTCTTCACGTGGAATTTTAATCAAAGCTCGCTTAATTAAGTTTTCATTTAAATTACAATAAACCAGTGATAAATAAATCAACGATCAAATCACTGACTTCAAACAGAGAAGACATTTACCAAAAACACTGGCTTGCCAAATCCCGCCATCTGTACATGTCCCAGCTACCAGCCTAATGAATTTCAAGGTTATATTACCAAGTGTAAGATATAATTTCTAGCCAACGTCAGACAACAGAAATAAGACATGTATAAGATGTCACACTATTTCTGGCATGAAAAAGATCTGGGAACAAGTTTACATGACTCCTTAATCCCCTCAATAAAGAACAATATAACTCCTCAAAAGAGTATTTCAGACAGAAATCTGAAAACTGCAAATATCAGCTTATTCAATATTGTGGAGTAAGGCTTTTTAAGAGTAAATCCTCTTTTGGTAACCTGGACAATGAGCACATTTTCAAAATGAACTATAATTCTGTCTCCTCTGACCGTCTGAAACTCTAAAAGCTGATTTGAGTGATTAAATGACAGCTGGACATCCTGAGAAATCTGGCACAGAATATAATTTTTAAAAATGCCTCAAAGTCCTGCCATCACTAATGTCTCAGTCATTACGCACCTTTACATCATTTCTTGGCTTGTATTAATTTTTTTTTTTTTAAGTTTACATGACTCTATTTCTCTAGACATAGTATTTTTCATGAAATTTAAAACTTAGACATACGGTGCCTACCATCTGCTGAGCATTGACAAAATACAGGACAAGTAAACTGATCAGTAGATCTTGTTTCTCCCACTCCAGGTAACATCACCTAAGTACATATATATGTATATATGGGAAGGAGAGGGTGACTCACAGCGATTATATGCATGTATAGATGCATGCTCGGTCTGAAAATCACCTATAAACTACTTAGGTCTCCAGGCTGGATATGGGCAATAACCAAACACAAATAGCAATGTAATTATCTTAAATAATATCTGCTGAAATATTACCAGTGGCAAAATATTATAACAGCCTTGCAATAGTTTCACAATGGGGTTCTAACTAGTGGTTAGTGGTTTAAAAAGAGAGATTGAATTATTTTCCCCATTAAAAAAATAGTAATTATTCAAAATAGGGTTTTTTTTCCTAAAATAATGGCCACATGTAAGATCAGTGCTATGAAGTCCATCATATTTGAGAGTAAACTCATCTTCAGAGACTCCTCAAACATATTCTTAACAGGCAAATACAACAGTGAGAACATTTTAACACAATAACTGTTCTACGGGACACAACATTTTTTGTTTTCTGTGGAATAATTCTGTCAAATTCTTTCAAAATGTCTGTCACATTACAGATAAAAGTTTTAAGGTAATGATGACCATAAAAGGTAAGGGCTGGAAGATTTTGAAGATTTATGAAATAAAGACAATACTTATGTGTACTTATTTAATTGCTAGTTCAGCCCCTGCATATGTATCATGTCTATTGGAACAATCTGGAGCAGTGAAGCAGGTATGCATAGGTGTTAATTTCCCTGTTCTTCGTAATGATCATTTTTTCCATCGGACAATAACATTGGCTTTACTGACAGCTGTCAGAATATTCCATTAAGATCTCCAGAGGACACAAAATGTACAGTTCATCATGTGACACACTGGGTAAATTAATATTTGAGCATAGTGATGGCCATCCAAATTATGTGAGTGAATTTCACTTGTGTATTCCATTACTTTCGCAGAAGAAACTTGAATATTCCAAGTTCAATTAGTAATCCACCGCTATTTTAATTTGCTTCATTAAACAACTTTCAAATTTTTTTTTTTTAAATCAGAAGTGTGTTGTGAGTTGATAGGCAATGTTATTTCCTGAAATCTTTACTATGCTGTTTTAATTCTATGCAAATTCTTGATGAATTGATTAGTCCAATAATGCCTATGTGAGGCATAACAATTCTCTGTAATGATATAGCAAAGCTATATATTGCTCTGAGCCACTGATATTTAAGTACTCCCAAAGTAAGTACCAATTGGTTTTTTGGAGCTCTTCCAGTACTCAAAAAAGCAACCTAACTTTACTATAATTGAAAGCAACAGCATTATATTTCTTTTACTTGTCTAATCTTTGTGAAGATTCAACTTTTTTTTTTCCTGGTAATTAAATTTTCATCAATATTGAATCCCAAATGTCTCATGAAAAGGATTCAACAAAGATAAATGGAAGTGCAGGACCCTCATGTTTGATTCTAAATTCAAAAACTTCTTCACAGCACTGCCTTGATGTCTTGACTAAATATATAACATCTGCAGTGGACCAGCCAATAAATCACTATATTGTTAGAGTGTATTAGTATACACTAAAATACTATTTTAAGCTTGATTATCCACTCTTTTTTGAATCCTTTAAGCAAGCTTTTAACACTTCCTCCTAAAGAAACATGGCCTAAAAATTTCTCCAAAAATCCTAAGGTTTACATCAAGACAGCATAAAAACTATCAATATTCAGATATGGATCACTTGTAAATGAAAATACAGCTGTAAAGCACATTCTATTGTTGGTTTATATTTTGTAGTTGTGAAACAGAGATCGGCACATGGAAAAGTGCCGAAAGTAGCACTAGGCATTGAGTTAGTGGCTCAAACAAGATTTAAGAACAAATAAAAGCAGGAAAAGTTTCATTACGGGAATTTTGATGAATAGGGTACAAACACGGAATCATTTGAGAGCCTTTTACCATCATCTAATAACAAAGATTAATAAAAAGCAGCTGGGAGAGCAGTAAGAAAATACGTTACCTTTGATTTTGTGAAGCCTGTTAGAGCAGGCGGATTTGTGCCACAAGTTGTACCATGTTTGCGCAATTTGCTGTATGTCTGCTCTAAACGTTCTCCATTGTTGTGGATTTTACTCATGGAGATATCTAGCAACATTCACATATTGTTATTATACTATTAAATTAACAATGTTTCCTACCTTCAACAGATTTCAAAAATGCAAACTGAAGGTGGAAAAAGCATAAAGTCTTACAAAAATATGTACATTTCATACAGAACTTGGCAATTTTTATAAGAACATGGTGGGCTGGTGAATCCTGCTTTCATGCTTGGGTTGCTTTGGGAAGTACTAACTGCCTCTATGACATCTGCTCTGTGTTTGTTTGCTTTGCAGTGATATAAACTATTATCTGAAAAAAGGAACAGAAGTCTAACAGTAGCTCAGACTGAAGATTAATGGGGGGGAGATATGGAGAATTTTGGTGTTGGAAAACACATGGCGGGTGAGTTAGAACAACTACAAAGAGGAACGCTCTCTTTGTTCTTTTCTGTTTATTTATTAATTTATTTTTTAGTTTATTTCTCTGTTCTTTGATAACACTATGCTTAAACCAAAATCTGAAATTACATAATTTCACCACAGTTTTCGCAAACTGTTTAGATGTTTTCTCATAAAACCACCTGAGAAGATTTTCTGGGAACCAGAAATAATTAAACTGCAAAATTTTTGCACAGACTGAAACCTAATGGTGATTTATTTCGGTAGATCCTATTAATACAAGTCAGCATGCTAAAGCATTAATTCCTTAAAAGAACCAACTGTAATGTACTTTTTTGTTAGTCAAAGGATCCTAACATATTGGTTATTAAAAAACAGTTCAAAATTAAGATTCCCAGAAAGACGACAAAGTATTCAATGTATATATTTAAACATCTAGCTAAAAAAAAAAAAAAAAAAAGGCACACAAAAAAAGCCACCACCCACCAAAAAACCAACCCATAACCACATGCATCCTTCCCCCAAACCAAACAAAACCCAAACACCTAGAGAGGACAAACATCAAAGCAGCTATGCAGAAACTGGATTTGGGCCTGCAGACCACTTAGGATTTTGGGAATTTGAACTGAATCTGCCTATTCTATGGAGAAGATATTATTCTATAAACTAGCCTATACTATCCTATGAAGAAACCATTGAATGCAAAGGCTGCTGATCCAGCAGGACCCACCTGTACTGATTTCCCCAAAGAAATTTAAAAGTTAAATAATAAGAAGTTGCTATCATTTAAACTAAACTTGAGTGAACAGTTTAACTTCCATGTTATCCAGAAGAGTCAGCTATGCTGTTGGGGTTCTGGGTCTCAATGAGCAACCGCTGTAGCTCCCCAGAATAAAACTGCCATGATAAAGAGGTGTGAAACAGTACCAGTTGCTTTGTGACAGCAGGATTAATAGAAATGGTTCAAAAAAAAAAGAAAATGAAGCAAGACTAAATAATTTGTGTTTCAGACATGATCTCAGAGGAACTGAAGAATGTGGAATCTTTCCAGCCGTCAAAAATAAAAAAGAAAAGAAAGAAAAGGAAAGATATTTAGAAGAACTGGTGTGTGCTTGGACATACAGGTGAAGAAATATGTTTTGTGGCCATCTATATACTTCTAGATGGTGATTTCCAGTGATTTGTATTACCTAACTTTTTTCTGTAAATGATTTGGAAGAAACGGCTCTGCTAGCTGTGTAGATGGACTGGGCTTTAGTTGCTGACAGTACAGTTTTAAAAGTTTGCTTTCTAGTGAGTCTCTTGAGTCTTTTCCTCAGATTAGTTTTGTAAGTACAGTCCCTCACCAGCCTTTCTGCATTACCAGAACCACCAATTCTCAGTCTGTTCATACACATCCATCTCCACAGTCTCATCATCCTTTCAAGTCAGTCTCAAATCGGAAACTCAGAGTCTTGGAAATTCCTCCTTTTCTAAAGGTGGTCTGTTTTTCTCTGCATCCTCTTCTCCAGCTGCATAGAGCACTCACAAGTATGATTGACTGGCCTTACCACGTCTACTAAGTTAATGGATTTTAGAATAAATAGTTATTCTTTAACAGGTTTCTGCTTCGTGCCTGCTTCGCACCACAAGGAGACAAACTATTCATTAATACGTAATTAAATTTTTCTATGTTTTTAGCTGAAAAAGATAGGGGTGGAAGGGAGAAGAGATTTGCAAAATGCAGAAACATCTAATTAAAACAATAATTTCATTGTTGGAATGTTGAACCATTTCATTTGGAAGATTTTTAAGCAAATATTTTCACCTTTCATTTTGAGGATTATGCCTGCCTTGGCATTTTTTTTTTTTAACCCACATGAAAATAAAGTTAAACAAAAAGGTTGAAACTTAAAATGGAAAAAACACACCCAACCTACATTTTGCTTTAGGTTGAAGTAATTCATATTGCTCTTTCTGACCAAATTTGAAAACTGAAACAGTCCAAATTTCTTCTTTCATTCCACATAAGCCTTATCAGTTGCATTCCCCCCCCACGTTACTCCCTTTTGCTTTTGTAGCAAGTTTTCGGCTACAATGGAAATGAAGGTGCCAGGAGTTGATAAAACTTGTATCGCAGGGTCACTAGGATTTATATGCACTCCCACACCATCCCAATCCCTATCCTCATTCTCAGCGCTTGATAGTATAAATACCAAGCCACCATTAACCACCTGAGCTTTGTCCCCAGACTCCCTTCTCTTGACTTTGTAATCCTGGAGCTCACAAACTTACAAAGATTTTACACCTTTTCATGTTTGGTAGTCCCTATAATTTGTGTCAAGTGAAATAATTATCCACCTGCGTGTGGGAATAAATATTAACAAACATCCTCAAACCCTGTGTTTTGTTAGGCAGAATATTTCACACTTCCTTACAGTGTGTTTTAACTAAGGAGTTAGCCTGGTGTTTGGTGTGCAAAACTCCCAGTGACTCTGGTAGAAAAAGTGATTTGTAAAACCCAAAATAATTACCATGGCCTATAGATTACAGATTTAAGTAATCCAGTGTGCAATGTTGAAGTTCAGATCTCCGAGTTCTCCCCAAATCATGTGAATTAGCAGCTCGGACTTCCCATTTTATAATATACTAACAACTGTCCCCAGTTTTGAAGATTCAAGACCAAGAAGGATGTTTCAAAATAACAACGTCATAAGTAATTTCTTAGGGTGTACTGAGATAATGCTGAATTTTTCTGCTATAGTTATGAATGGAAGTTTTGGGGCATGGTAGTTCACAGTAAGCCAGTCCTTTGGCAGATTTTGAAAGATCTAGCAGCAGAGCAAGAGTCCCTAGCTTTTAGGGTTTTGATATATACAGGCTTCTACAGCCACACATTGCTTTTTACCTTTTATAAAAGGTCATTCTCAATTTCTACAGTGTTCTAGTTATTGCTCCTCAATTAACAGAGCATCAAGCACAAGGAGTCTTCTCAAAACAATACAACTTCCACATTAAGTTGCCAATTCTTTTTCCTTCGGATTTACTAGGTTTTTTTTATCAGATCCCAGATATGCAAGAGAAGTACCAGTTATCACTATAGTCACAAAGATGCCATCATGTTTCTGCTTGTATGTATGCATTTATTTATTTCTTTCACAAATTGTTAGACCTGACCTGATTAAACAGATGAAAAGCTCAATTACTGAAAATCACACTGTTACAGCCCTATGATATCCAACACAAATGCATTAAATGGAAAGGAACTATTGTAAAAGAGCAGCATGTAAGGCAATGCCTTGGTGGAGTGAGGTAGGGACTGAAGGAGAGCTGAATGACAAATAGCACCCTACATAGATGGAAAAGGTCACTGCAATAAAAGCAACCTAGGCAACCAGGAGCAAGTTCAGCATTGCTACAGTCTGGAATAAAACACAGAATCCAAACAAATGGAACAGAGCGATACAATTTCATTCATGTGTGAATGCCACAGATTGAGTTGTGGAAACATTTGGGGACCTGACAAAATGGAACAGGATTCCCTCTATGCCTTGACGTCAAGATATTGGAAAGAGTAGGCATTTACTCAGGCCAGTAATTTAGTTAACTTTTACAAACATTCAGAGTCCTCAGCTTTACTGTGTATGAATCTGGCAGAAAAAATAAAATATGTACATTTGTAATGTAATAAAGAAGGGCATATTGTTTGGATGGTTATCTTACATGACAGAAATAGCCCTCACCTGTAGTTTCAGTATGTAATTATTATAAACAACATAGGAATTACAGACTAGAAAGGAACTGGTCAGATCAAGGTTTGCACTCAAACTCCTTCAGTTCCTGAATCTTTAGAGTGGCATAAGCCAGCTACCCACAGGCAGTATCAGGACAAACATGATGCAAGTAAAGAGCATCACCACAAACAGAACCAAGCTGAAATGCTATGCTCAGCTCCGAAGGCATGTCACCACATCAAAGCCTCTGAACATTTACTCAGCTTCCCAACATAAACCCCATGTTGTGCACCTTCATCATGCTCCCTCTACAGGAAACATTTGTAAATCTGCATCAAAATAAAGCAGCTGTTTAACGGAGGAACCACATACTTTTATTACATTTCCACTGTAACAGTGGCTGCACAAGGTTGCTGCTGAAGTTGAAATTGTAAGACAAAATTCTGGTCTACAAAAGCATGCATCAGCAAAATCCAGCAGAAGATGCAGTGATGCAAGCCAAGGAGTCCTCTTTAAAACATGGCCTAATCCACTTGAGGAATTGGATTAGGAAGTAACAGGAAAGTATATTTTGCTTGGCTGAGCTGTATTTTCAGTGGAGGGTTTCATCAATAAAGCTGTATGTGCAAACCATTTTAGTGTACATACTCCCAGGAGGCAACTGGGCTGTAACAGGGGAATAGAAAGGGGAAAATATTCAGAGCAAAATGACGGAGTTCAGGTTTCTTCCTGTTTATGCTGAAGGGATATAAAAGATGCATGGGAGAACTGTCAGGCAGAGTCAGATGTGAATTGGGGTGGGGGGGAACCCAAACAACAGTGAGAATAACTAATAACCACTAAGCAGTTTCTCGAGCAATGTAGTAAGAGCTCTCCATCTCTTGCAGTTTTTAGAGTAAGATTGAACATCTTCCAATGGAAAAGAAATACTAATTTGTATTGATTTAATCATGCATTTTATGAAGATAAACTCATTTTCTGAAGATGTTAACATGATTGGGAGATGACATATTTACAGATTTGCCTGATAAGATGCTAATATTTATAAGCATATTAGAAGTAGGTATTATATAACTATAAAATCTATTGGACCAACTCTATAACCAGGAATAACAATTAAGCACTAAATAAATTGATAATTTTTTATTTAAACAAAGCAGAAGTGTATGGCTTTGACTTATCAAAATCAGGAAATCCATAAGACAAGATATTGACTCATATGAAGAGTGTCTCCTTGCCTTTAAGTGTTTATAACAGCACTTATTTGGATTTGCAGGGAGAAAGAATGAAGTGATTAAAGTTTTTGTTATTACAAAATCAAACAAACACTCACCACACAGAAAATCCTGTGCACAAATATTGCAAAGAGTTCTGATCAAATTACATCCTAAATTTTAGGTTCTCAATTTTATCATCTGTGAAGTGCACAGGCTTGCATGGACTTGGCTCTTCATTTTGAATCAGCTACTGAATTGTGTTGTTGATGGTTAAAAACATGAACGGTTTTCTAAATGTTGCCTTTCCACATAAACAGGTGCAAAATCCACTTTGGAAGTTGATAGGGCTATGTCATTGCCAATGAAAAGGGAGGTGTAGTTCAGAAGATTCAAAACTCTGTATCAAAAGACAAAAGCATTAGAAAGCCTGAGAAATTCTTTCCCATGCAGTACAACTAACAGCAGCGAGCATTAGCAAGAACAATTTTTGTTTTTTCTACACACAAAGGAAAAACACACGAACAGCATCTGGGCTCAGCATATGGAAGAAAAAAAAAAAAAAAAGAGAGAGTTTTCCTGCTTACAATTGTAATATCCCCAGCATCTTTTGGTTTTCAAGCAAGGTACCGAGTCTAGGCACCCATTTTCTTGGCACAATGGCATGGAGCACCATTATCCAGTCTTTAGGTTTCAAACGCATGACATTAATTGGTGATCTCAAACCAGCTGCTAGGAAACAAAATAAGGATTGGTAACGAGAAAAAACAAGGCCTAACTGGCCATAGTAACTTAAGTTGTTTCCCAACCGTTATGGTAGATCTCAGAAAACAGCAGCATAACATGCTGGAGAAAAGGAACCGTGGGAAGTTAGTACTGCAGCTGCTTTGTTCTGCTGCTTTTATCACTACAGAGGCTGCCAGCTTAACACATTTAAAACCCTAAACAAAAATTATGTAAAAGCAGCTAAGAAAAATCTCCGAAGCTCTCAAAACCATGGTGAGCTTAAGAAAAATAGAGAAACAACAGAATTAGAATCTGTTCTCAATTCTATATCTTTTTGTAACGCATTATAATTTTTATTACCATAGAACCTTCTGTTTCTGATTTGTCTGTTACGATTATGAATTTATAAGTTAATAAATCTAATATTTCTGCAATATCTTAATATCTAGAATCACGTCTTCTGCTTAAATTCAGACATCTGCTGGCATTGTCAACATAAGCTACACAGATTAGCAGCAGCAATAATATCAGTAATAGTTGCAGCAACATGGAGCAAATACTTAAGAAAAAGTACACCCTTCAGTTTCAATGGGAAAACATAGTTCATGCTGTTCCCTCTGTTTCTAATTCCGGTCCAAAGCTCTGAAATTAGACCTAGTGCTCAAGAGATGCAACAGAATTAGGATGTGACTGGCCATTAGGGATTTAGAGAATTTAAGTATTAAAAACATATAGGAAAAAACCAACCTATTTAAAGACCTTGCTGCTAAATCTCTACACTGTTTAAAACAATATGCACTGAAAGAGACTATTAAAACTTCAAAGCTTAAAACTTCTAACCTAGGAGCTAGTCTTCATAGCAAAAACACTAGAAACCAACAGGTTTTAGTGTTTCTATTCAATCTTATCTACTGTAACAGAGGCATCTTTTTTGGACATTGTCATCTGCTGAAAAGAAGCCTTTGAAAAATACAGAGTGGTTTATGTTTTTCAGCTACATTAAGCAATAAGGGCAGAATTCTTCAAATTGGCATTGCTTTCTTCTACTTCTTGGGCAGCACATAACAGCTATGTGTGCCAAGATAGAAAAAAAGCCGATAGCACTGAAATTCTCAATTATAACAACAACAACAATGACGGACCCAGACACAAACATATATAAATTCCTCTCAATTTGGAAATAGAAATTAAAATGTTAAACTGCAACTCTTGTTTTCCTGCATTGCTGTAAAATGTCATCAGAAAAACATTGCTTATGGTATTTCAAAGGCAAAAAACAAACAAAACAAAAAACTTTCTGCAAATTTAAAAAAAATATCAAACATCCTATGCTTAATTTCTGTGCAAGTGTGTGGGCAAGACCTCTTCCACCCGCAATAACAGTATATGTTTGCACATGTTTGACGATGCCATACTGTGTGGATCAAAAAAGAATGTCCATGGACTTGGAGTCACCATGAGACAATTCCTTTGAATCTGTGCAGAATCAAATTTCACCATTTTAATAGTCAACACTGGGAAACTACAAAACCTCTGGGAGCATGGAGTGTGGAATGGAGCAATCTGTACCTTTTGTTGGGGCTGCACAAGGAGCTACCACAAACCTACTCACTAAGTTCTGGCCAGCCTTGAGCCATGCAAAGAACCTGTAGGTCTTTCACACCTCTAAAAGGTACTGGCTGCTGAAATTGTTACGGTGGGTGTTTTTGAGCATTTCCAAGGATGCAGACTTTACAGCCTCTCTGGGCAAACTGTTCCAATGCCTGACCTCTCTTCATGATATGAAAAGTTTCTTCTTAGGTTTAAACGGAATTTTCTGTATTTCAGTTTAAGCCTGTTGCCTCTCACTCTGTCGGTGGACACCACTGAGAAGAGCCTGTCTCCCTTGTCATTATTTTTCCCCATTGGGATAAGATCCCCCTGAGCCTTTTATTTTCCAGACTGAATAGTCCCAGCTCTCTCAGCCTCTCCTGGTCTGTTAGGTGCTCCAGTCCACTGATTACCTTATTGGTCCTTCACTGGACGTGCTCCAGTAAGTCCATGTCTCTTGTACTGTGGAGCCCAGCACTGGACCCAGCACTCCAAACCTGTCTCACCAGTGCTTAGCAGAGGGGAAGCATCACCTCCCTCAGCCCTGCTGGCAGTGCTTGCCTAATACACCCTAGGGTGCTCCTGGCCTTCATTGCCCCAGGGCATGTTGCTGGCTCATGGTCAATCTCTTGTCCCCCAGGATCCCAAGGTGCACTTCTGAGTAGCTGCTTCCCAGCCAGTCAGCCCCAGCATGTACTGGTACAGGGGGTTACTCCTCCCTATGAGCAGGACTTTGCATTTCCCTTTGCTGAACTCCATGAGATTCCTGTCAGAATACTTAATGCTCAGTATTGAGCCTGGTTAATTGTGGAATCGTTCCTCCAGCAACCCAGTAACTGGATATCATGCTGGGACAGCTATGCATGCCTGGGTTTCTTATCTACAGTTTAAATCCATGTCATTCTGGCAATAAGATGAAGGTGCTACCTACTGAGATATCCAAACACTTTTATTTAGTCTCTTCAGAAAGCAAAGTCAATCCTTTATGAGGGAAAAAAAATGAGCTATGGATTCTAGATTTTTGTTGTTGCTACTTCATGTTCTATCATGTAAGTTGGCAGATACAGAAACTACTTTCTCCGTTCAGTACGGGGTGATACTTGATCATATGAAAGAGATGTAATTATTTTTCTATAGGATTCTTTTATTCCTTAAAGATTACTATCTTCTCTATGGGTTTGCATTATACACCAGAAACTGGAAATATCTGTTTATTTGATGCCAGCTTGTAGAGGATTATAAAACATAGACTTCCAAGCATTCTCAGCAGAGGATCTCAAAAGACGACTTCCAGCTACAATGCATTGGCGAAAGTTCTAGCTTCCTTCAGAAAAAAAGATTTTTACATACTAGATTAAAATGCAACAGGTAATATCTGTTGAACACAGGAGATTCTTCTAGATATTTACACTGAATATAAAGAATGTCGATATTTTACACAATAAATTGCCACAAATTAGGGTGATAAGCATAAGAATTCTTAGTCTTATTTTTTATTTCAACTCTAACTCACAAACAACACTAAACAACAATAATTTCATTTAAGCCAACCCTTGAATATCTCCATTCCCCTCTCCTTGCTGCCAATAACTGCCTATGAAAAAAATCAAAGCAAACCCTGTCTTCTAAGCAGTGTCCAAACTACTCTGTGGGCAAATATTGTTACACTGAGCCAACTGCTTTGTATTATTGTCTCTAAGCCAAAAAGACAGGTTAACACTGAAAAACTGGGAGTGATCCCCCTTCCAGTTAAATGCCAGTAACTTCTTGGGAATCATGACAATATCTAATGCACAGTTTAGAATTTTCCCAAAATCAAAATATTCCAAGTCATTCTGCATCTACTTTCTCATTGTTAGAATGGATGAAGATGATGAATGTATCCAATTATGGATCATTATATGAAAAACTATTGAGCAAGTAGGTATATCCTATATGTTTTACTCATGTTGAAAAACAAAACAAAGAGTTTTGCTGTTGGCATTCCAAAATTTGGTTTAATAGGAGTAATTCCTATATAAAAAGTCAAGACAAAGGTGCTGGCAACAAAAGCCCTTACCTTTTTTTTTTTTAATGTAAGACTGAAAACCACCCTGTTATATTGTATTATGATTGAAGCCATTAAAATGGCATTCCAACAAGATGAGTCACCTTATTGTTACAAGAAAGAAAATACATACAATGTTTAGAAGAACAAGAAATAAACATATTCTTACAGCTAGCTGTAAGAAACCATCCTAGAAAATGGTGTAACATGAACTGAACTACTTTTAAAGGGGAAAAATAAAAAGTCCACTAGCTTTTCATTGGTAAAGGGTCTTGTTTCTTTCTAAAATATTTGTGTTTTTCAAAACACTATCACGGCAGGTGCACCAGATTTCAAAAACCTCTTGTCCTTCATCACATATAATTGTGCTGCATATTATATTAAGAAATGCAAGCAGAGGAATGTAAGTGATGGGAGTTCAGCTAAACACAGCATAATATCCGTGGCATAGAAAATGATTCTGCAACTGAAATCAAGTTCTAATGAGAGAAAAAATGAATACATTTTCACATATTTTTAATTACATAGAATTTCCTCAAACATGATTTTTAATAATATATTCCATTAGGTTAACATCATATTTAAGAAAGTGCATTTTCTGATTTCATTTTAAGTCTGATTTTGAGCAATTATTGTGTCATTGTTCTGCAGGAGAAAGGTTGAATTCATTTACTGTGTGGTTATGCTAGTTATGATTGATGTCGCTTCTCTAAATGATAAACCAATCACCCCGGTGATGTAATGCCATTTTAAGAGTGCTATAATCACATTTCTCTCAGACTGGAAGCTCTGATGAGTTCTAACAAAGATTTATTGTAGATTAAAGGCCTTCATAATATCAACAATAGATTGCTCATTTGATGGAAGATTTGATTAGGTAATTTTTTTAGGCAAATGAGTTTTCCAGATATATCAAGAATGGCTATTGTGAAGGGCAGAGGGCAGTCCATGTGGATGACTATCACCTCATATCCAAGAAGACTCATCTTAAACTTGTTGAGGAGCTATCTTGTAATTGTAGAGGTTGAAGCAAGCATAAGTGTACAATCAGAAAAACAAGAGGACACTTATTATATAATGTAATCAGTATGAGACTTCTGCAAACATTTCATCTTCAGCATGTACTTTGAAGACTGTGATAGACACGTTTAAAGAAGAACCTAGAAAGCGCTAGGAAATATTTATTAATGATCAAAGATTATCTGGAATCTAAGCCTTAAATCTAAATAGCTTCAAATCTTCCTTTTTAACCCAACCACAAATTTTAAAAAAATATTTAAATTTATTTACTCTCTCCCAAATGTCTGGATCTATGTTGCTAAGTTTCCACAGAAACTAGAATAGATTTTTTAAAATATTAAAAAAAAAATAATCAAAGCATTGTCTACCTTTCCATCTAATGTAGGTGGTAAAAGCTACTCTGAAAATCTTTCAGGAATATGGATGAGCTACACTAAAAAAGGCGAGCTTTTCCAATTTAAGCTATATGTCACTTTGTGGTATTTTCTTATAAACTCTCTAAAGGAAACATTGTGAGACTACACCAAAAAAAAGGAAAAAAAGAAATCTTCAAGTATCCTCATGTCCCATGAAGATTCATTGGGGAGCTTCAGCTTCTGCTTACCATCTTTCAAATAATTACTTACCATGCAGGAATCTTCCCTCTTACCCTGGTTGTTTAGTTTCCTTAAAAGCACTTAGTGACAGATTTTGCTGAGACCCTTTCGAAAATACAAAGACCCTTCATCAACTAGATCACCCTCATCTGGAAACGGCTGACCCCTTCAAAAAACAGTTGAATGTTTCTAAGGCAGGACTACCCTTTACAGAAGTTTAATGACTCATCAAAGACAGATCATACCCACTTTTTTCCCCCATTTTTATTGTTTCTGTGGAGTTGTCCATTATAGATTTTGAGGTGTGCAGCTCCCCAGAGGCCCCTGAACCTCTTAAAAAAAACCCCTCAAAACTAGTATATTTTTCACCCTCAAACCTCAAGTACCAAAGAAGCATGCTCCATCTCTGAATTATTATTTCGTTGTGTAATTATATTTTAACGTATCTGAATGGATCATAAAGTTAAAGGATAACTCAGGATGGAGGCAACCCCAGGAGGTCCCTAGACCAGTCTCCTGACAAGCAAGGGTAGCTCTGAGGTCAGGCCAAGTAGCTCAGGATTTTTACCAACCTGTTCTTGAAAACATCCAAGGGTAGAGACTGCACTGGCTCGCTGGGCAACCTATTCCAATCCAATGCTTAGGGAAAAAGTTTTGCCGTATATCGACTCTGAATGTTATGTTTCAACTTCAAATCATTGCCTCATCCTCCCACCAGGCACCACTGGCCACTGTTTAAAGGGCACCATTCAAGTGTACTCTATGCCCCCACAGAGACTAACAGTCCCACACCTCATACTACCTCCAATACTGTTCAGACATGTATTGTTAGAGGAAAGAGTGACCTTGAGCAGACCACAAACTAGTTTATAACTAGAAGTTATAAAGTTATAAGTTGCACAATAGATAACTATGTTAAAAAAAAAAAAAGGCAAAAAATACGGAGCTGTAATAGCCTTCTTTTGTTTTGCCTGTATTTCTAAAAAACGATTGCATCTTCATTTCTCAATTTTTGGCTGTCAAAATGAAAAGTCAGTATCTGTTAATAACAATTAAGAAAAGCAAAGAAAGAAAAACCCTAGCCGCTACTGATTATATGACTGATAGCTGAGTTGCAAATGTTTTAAAACAGTAGCCTGAAAGACAAGAATTCATTTGCTGAATAATAGCAGTATCTTAGTTACATGTGACATTGGGAGTATAGAATCAGACAGATTCTGAAACAAGAATGGAGATAGAATGGCAGAAGCAACACACATTTTTACATAGAGAACCTCATCACCTACATGAAATATTGGACTAGCCTATGCAGAACAAAGAACCTTTGTGCATCCACCTCTCTTTTAGAAGATGCATCAAGGAGCAGGAAACCCATTTCAAAAAAATCCTTCTGATTATAAGAATTTAATAATATTTTTATACTACTTATAAATAACACTTCTAAAAAGAAAAAGCTCTCTACAGTAAAATGAAGGAAAAACATGTATGATTTATGGTGTTTCAAAAAAAGTTTCCTTGAAATAAAACAGTGAGATTTTTGTTCGCCTCGTTTCCATATACGCTCTCAATTTTTTGGTGATGTAAGAACACATTTGAAAAAAAAAAAGCATAAAACCAGCACAAACATGTCACAAACAAACTCCATATGTTTGCAATTTTCTTACCACTGCTGGAAGCCTGCTGTGGCCCTGAACACGCTCTTAGCAGATAAGAATTAGGAGAGAACTCCTCATCAGGGTTGGTGTCCATGATTTGATGGGACGTATTGCTGTCTAGCAATGGCATCTGGCAGCTAACGGGTGGAGGATTATGAGAACTGGGCAGCTGAGCAGATGGGAGAAGGCTAGACGAGGATGTAGGTGGAATGGGACGACCTGGGAAAGAGGACACAGGGATCAAAGATCAGCAATGAATGTAATGAAAAAAACCAAACAGCCAAGTAATTGCACAGTAACTGTCCATCGTTACATATGATTACTGCTGCGCAGAGCCACAAAATCTCTCCACTGGTACAAACTTGTCCCTTTATATCACATTCAAGGCATTGTGAGCAGCTATGTTGTGAACTCATTCCAAAAATCTCTCCACAGCATCAGCTTGTAGCCCATCAGGTGACCAGACGCTGGGTGAATGAGAGCAAGGGCACACCACTGGATTGGAAGCAGTCCGTCTGCCTGGGCACTGACACACAGAGCAGCCAACGCTGAAAGGCCCCAAGCTGCATTCTCAGATCCTTAAAAATGCAAGTGCATTGGCTACGTATTTTACTAGATGAATTTTGACAGAGATAGGTTTTTTGGGCTAAATAAGACCAATGTGGAAGGGGACTATAATGAGTTGATTCCTGGAATTAGAACACCTGTCTGTAACCATCTATTAAAAAGATAGTGGTGGTCCAATTTTTATTTTCTTTTTCTACCAGGGAAATTGGTCCCATACAGGAATCTATTAGAGGCATGTAAAAAGAACCATATGAAGGCTACCTCCAAGCTGAGGTCCCTCCTGTATTGTTGTAGATCTTTCCAAAACCCACAGACAGATGTGACAGGAAACACAGGGGACAGCATCGCTGAAAGGGAATTTTTCCATTTGTACGGATGGGCTAAGCAGGAATATGAGTTAGAAACTCTGAGTTTTCCTGTCTTCCCCCCTCATTGCTTTCTGCACTGGTGCTGTAGGGACAGAATTTCCTGCCTAGCTCACCAGACAGATTAATTTCAACTTTGAAACCCCATCCTTAATGTGTATGACACACCTCAGCCCCTTGTAACAACATATTTTTGGTCAACTAAACTAGTGGTATTGAGTCAACAGGAAAACCCGTTCATACTTATTTATTCTTTACCTTTGTGAACTTTCCCCTCATAATGTTGTGTCAATCCACTTCAGCAAATGCACACAGATGAAGACAGGTTTGGGGTTGGGTTTTTTTGGGTGTTTTGTTGTTTTTTTGTTTTTGTGTTGTTTTTTTTTTTTTGCATTGCCTATTAGAATATGACCGGTTGTAGGGATGAGAGGAAGGAGAGAAACACACATTCTAATCTCTGCAAGTTTATCTAGTGCATTGAAGAACTTGTTCATGAATAATTTATACATAGGAAAATATGACCTCTGCGATACTGCCAAAGTCTGTGAGGCAAAGAGAGATCTGCTACATGCCGCTACAAATGTTAAAACGCAGCACAACTACATAAAGTGGTGCATCCTTATTTCCATCATTGTAAAGAAACAGTAGCAGAGCAAATATACACTGGCTTTCTCATTAGTTACATCTTCATTTTTGGAATAAAGAACCCCTCACTTTATAGGAGTTACACTAAGGTCTATACCATTAGGTAATCTTCTAGAGTCATCAAATTCCAAAGGAGAAAAAAAAAAAAATTAAAAAATTCTGGCCATCACATATAAATTATATCTGGGGAGCAGAAATCAACCAAAGGTACCCACAGAAAGTGAAAAAAAAACCTCTTCTACTTCATGGTACCAGCACATAGCATGAACTACTTTCGTACCTTCAAAAAGTTAAAAATAAAATAAATACCTGGAGACAGGCAAGTGACTATTCTGTTTATTTTAAATTATATTTTTAGCTCTGGATAAATTGATGATACGCCTAAATGACCAGGTTATCATATGACAGAAATGGGTTTCAGCTACTCCATAGTAATCCCCATCTACTGTCTTTTATGCTAGGGAAAATTCAATATGCATTGAATATTTTCATTGTGGACTAGCACTTACGATGAAATAGTTCTACTATTGATGACAGGAATAATGCTGATTATGTTATTCTTATTAAATACTACAGTGACTATCCTAAACATTCAAGGGAAGTGATTGAGCAAAACCAGTTTCTAATTGTTTCTTTGCAATGTGTTGGAAACAAGCAGAGAGGCTGGGGTTTGACATACCTCAGACAGGAATGTGACATTGTGCCCATTGCGTGTATTTAATTTTCACATATTCTGGCTCTGCTTCAACAATAAGAAGTTAAAAGCAGCAGCTTATAAATTAAAAATCTGCATTTACTGTATCATATGGAAATACTAGTGTGTTACAAAAATGTTGGATGTGTCAGGTGATGAGATGAAGCGAAAAAGATTTTGCCTTCTGTCTAAACTACATATCAGAGAAATTTAGGTATGTTTTTGCAAAATCATTGAGAGAAATGAAGAAACCAAGAATTCTTTTGCCAGGAAAGCTAATCACATTGTTACCATCATGAAACAATACAGCCCAGATCCCCGAAGACAAGGTAAAATGTCCAATTACTACAACTCTGTCTGTAGCTTAGAGGAAACAGAAGGTATCGAGTTGTTTAAACGTTGCATTATTTTGGTGGGAAGTTGGCTCTTGAGGAAGATTTTTCCATAAGCACGTGTTAATTGAAAAACATAGATGTCTGTGAGACACAGAACCTATTGCCAATCTGTCCTGTGGTTAGATTTCCTAATCAGCTGCCAAATTTGTTTAAAACTTTTCTTGCGGTTGGGCATTCTTGATCTTTTTGTGAGGTCGGGTTTTGGCATCAACTAAACATTAAGCTCCCACTACAACCTTTCCCTCTACAGTAGTGGGGCTTTAATAGAGCTTCTCTCTGTATGGCTTTCCACCCGTGCTCCCCAAAACACACAGGAATACCTTAAGACACCCACCCTTTTGTAAAATTTGGTGGGAAGTGAGTTGAAAAATTACTGAAGAGGAACAGGAAGATACTATTAAGCTTTGTTGCCTTAGGAAATGAATCTAGAGGTTAACTATCTGCAGTAACACAGTTGACAGAATGGTTGTGAAACTACCAAAGAGAATTGAACGTACGGAGTTAGGCTATAAAGAGCATGATAAACTCAATTTATTTGTTATTACATACTCTTAAGTTAGAAATAATGGGTTCAATTCATACTGTTGAATACTATTATCTTGGTCAAGTAAGTTCAATGTATTATTGTACCATTTAAAATAACAGATTAAGCTTTACAGATTTTATAAACCTGAGCTTTTTGCCAGACCCATTCATGTGTCTGCAGATACCTTAACAGTCGTATTTTGAAACCTCCCATCTCTTGAAATTATTCTAGATTTCCATTACTTCAAACTGGGACTTGCAATACCCTACAGAATTATAGAACATACTGCGATATATGGTAACTTCAGTATTCTATTACACTGCTGTTTTGAAAAGTTAAATCCATAATGTAAACAGGAGTTTGTACAATTTGCATCTACTCTATCTACTCTTCATATGTTAATACGATAAAGCTTCTACGAATAAGATTTTTATCTAGTTGTGCTTTGACAGAAACCCTATGTAATGGATACTTACGTCTATTGACAGCAATAATGTAACTGTGTAACATACACAAAGAAACATAAACCAGACAACTGCTAGAAAGGGAACCCGAAGTCTAAAAGCTGATATATTACAATTTCAACAGCAAGTTAATATTAGTTTTTCTTCAAATATCTGTTCGTATGCGTGTTCATAATGCATATACTCATGCATGGCAAGTACTCATACAGATACTGAATACAGTATTTCTAAGGCACTTTTCAAACAAAGCAAGCAGAGAAAAACAAAAAAACCTTTGCCTTTTTTTTCCCCCTCATTGCTTTCTCCTGCCATTTATCTTATCTTACTACTTGGAGTGAAGGGAAAAACTTGATAACTCTCCTTCTGGAGGGCATTCTGGTTTGGGATAGCTTTAGGCTTCCATGTCACAAGGCACCTCATTCTGCAAGGGCCGTTTTTACCCTCTTATCACTTATATTCCCTTTTCTCCCTTAAGATTATATAGCAGACAGCAGAGACTTATTACTTCCATTTTTTTCTTTTAAATAGTCACATCTTTCTTCATCACCCAGAAACTTTTATGAAACCATTCCTCAATTACTGCTACACTTTAAGTCCCTAAGGCTTAAAATCTGCCATAGAATCAACATTCAAAAATCGTGCCACGCTTGTAGCTGGTAATGATGCCACAGCTCCACAACCAGCTTCAGGAAGACATCCACAAAAGCTGAGTACGCAGGTCAGACATAGGTGTGAGGAATTCCTTTATTCTCCGTGTTAAGGACAGCTTCACAGCCAGACAGAGGCTGAAAAAGGCACAAGCTTACCAGTATGTACCTGTCATGTGTGGTCATGGTGTAACACAGCAAGGGGGTGACAGAGCAGGCTGTCTCAAGCCCAGACACTTACAAGACAGCTAAGGAGAGTTCTGTTCATCTTAATCACAGTAATGCATTTGGGAAAGGGATATTCTGGTTGCTTTTAGTCTGAAAGACCAAAAACCATCACTGGGTGAGTGTAAAAAAAAAAAAAAAAAAAAAAAGAGAGCACTGCCTGCAATCACTCCTAGCATTAATATACATAAATAAAAGACACAATCAAAAAAGAAAAGCAGGCTGCTTATCAGTTATTGAAGGAATTTTGCAATGCATTTTCCATACTCCCCCTTCTTCCTCCTCTTGCAAAGGGCCATGGAGTTTTGTGAGTGAATAAAGCCCATGTGTGAAACCCTGGCCTCTACATTGCACCATGGTGCATGACAGGAAGCAGGGAACAAACATGACAAAAATAACCAAAATTTAAGAATTTTGACCTATAACCAGTCACTGTGGGACTATGCGTCACAAAAATACATCTTGAAGAGCTGTTCAGTAACCTTTCGGCCAACTGTACTATAGCATAGTATTGCTGCCTAACAACATATAAGAAACATAATTATATATTTATATAAATATTTTTATATTTAAATAAATTTACCCACACACATTTAGATAGATACACTTAATACCCCAAAAAGATTATTTTAAGAGGTGTAAAGGATCAATCCAGACTTCTTAAATAGCCATTCTGCCATTAACTTAGGCACAGGGGAGACCAAACTTGTTTGTTGTGTTTGCACACTCCTACGCTATCCATTTCAATATAAAAACTTATTTTGTTAGAAAAGCTCTGAATCCCAGAGGTGGTAAATACAGATCTCAAAGCTAATTGTCCCTGCAGTGGAATTCTCAAGTTCTTCCCATCAGGAGAATCTCACTTTGAAGGTTAGCACATATGTAGCAAAAATCTGGGTAGATTTTCAACCCCATGCATTTTCAGCACGTCTCACTGAGAATTTCATGTATCCAAATGGTCTGTAATAACTACAGTCACATATAATGCTATCAATAAAGTCACTTATGTCTTTGTTCTACAGCTCTGGTCAAAAGGACCAGGACTTAAAGAGAAAAGATACACACAAGCCAAAAACTCACTGTGCAATCCATAACATATTAGGCTGCAGAAAGACGGGAAACTTTATAAACTGTTCTTTTTAAAACAACTGTTTGGAAGATGTAGTAGCATTCAAGTACTAATGCAGGAAGTGAGAGAAGTAAAAAGTGAAAGGAGATGACTTGTTTCTACACAACTGATGGCATCATAACAGAAACTGTATAACACTTAATTGGCAATTAAGATTTTGACATTCACTGATTGAAGCTGATATTCATGTTACACCAATACGAAGTATAGAACCCTATATAATGTAATCCCATAAAACTATGTTAGTGACTTAAATGACAGACAGTATCATTAGCAGCAGTTGCTCTGTTGCTCATATTTACTGAAATTATAAAAGGAAGGCTGTCTAGTACTGGCATTGGCTGGACATTACCTACAGATGACAAAAGCGAAGGATCAGATATCCCCCTCCTTTTCTCCTTTACCTCAGGAAACAGAGCTGAAAAGCCAAACGGAATCAATACAAGGAACACAGCCAGGACCCTGGCTGTCCTATGGCTCCATGGTTCTGTGACCCTGCTGTCAGGGGTAACACGATGCCTCACCTCCTCCTAAAGCACACACACATTCTCCCTACGTTTCCAAGTCAGCCTAACCGAAGCACCTATGCTGTCAGCAATGTTAAGTTCACCTTAAAGATTGAGAAATGTTGCTAAATGTGTCAGAAAACAACTAGATAACATAAGATGCATGTTTCCGCAGTACAAAGCACTATAAATTAAGCAGGTGGCTGATGAAGGTGAAACTTCTCTGAGGTATGGCACATTCAGCAGACTCCTATTCCTCCTCAGAATAATTGCTTTCTACAAGAAAAACCACTGTCCTTCAAATATTTGTGAAAAGCACATCTTGCCAATGGGCTGGGTACTCTCAAGCAGTCTCATATTTAATAAATTAAGTATATATTGCCACAACTGGCATAAGAAATATAAATATTTTGTATTGATGAAATTACTAGTTAACTGACAACAGGAAAAACCACCTGTTTCCTGTATAATAACAGCATCTATCATTTTTTGTAGCTAAAATGGCATTTGTACTTCAGTGCACTGGAGGCCAGTGCAGAGCCCCAGCAGGCAAAACTTTTCTCAGGGGAGAAAGTCATTTTCCCCCAGAGCTAAGCAGCCTGTAACGCGAGCTTTCAGGAGAAAGACAAGACACACCACCTAAGAGTTTCCTCATCTGGCAAGGATGAATGCTAATTTATCTGTAAAGAGGACTCAGTTAACCCTTCATTCATCAGAGTGCATTTCAAGTCGACAAGACAAAACGCAAGCCCAAAATGAAGCATGCAAGAAAAAAAGGGAAAGAAATCTGACAATTTGTGATCATTTCCTTCAGCACCAAGTTGCTTTCTGTTGCCTAAACTCCTGTCACATTTTTTTTCTCTGAGTCAAACAAGCTTCGAAACAGCAAAAAAGAAAGTTATTAATCAGGATTTGGATGATAGAGAGTTATCACTGAAGAAAGGTACTTCTAGTGCTTCTGAAGCTCCTATCTCTCTGAAAGTACAAATGAACAAAACCAGCCAAGCTAAGAAAAGTGTTTTCACAAGAGTCCAAGGAGAAAAAAGCACAGGGCTGATATTCCTGCACAGACTTGTTTATTGATGTTTTTTTAGATATTTCTCTGCATCAAAAATGATAGTCAGAACAAATAAGGATGAAGTTGATACCATTGTATCATACCAGGCAAAGACAGAATCTGGCTTTGAAACAATTAAAAGAGAATACCAAAAAAGCAATCTAGACACAATAAGTCATCAACTGTGATTTATGTAACAGTGACAAATCAGTACTATGGGTTTGTAGCTTTCCCATTTAGCAAAATTAATAACCCCCTATGTGCTGTGTTTAATTTTTTCAAAACTTGTTATGCAAAAAAAGCATAAAATCCAAGCAATAGCATGAACAGAGTGAAGATAATAAAAAAGTGATAACTATGTAAAGGTGGTATAGGCAAGATTATGCCCAAAAAGGTAATTTCTAACAATGCGTAAGAAAGGTTTGTATCTTTGATCAGTAGCTCCTCTGAGTGTAGAATGGCAGAGCCCTGCATGGCACACAGAGAGCCTGGTTACACTTTGTATGTTCTGCTCTGCCCAGTAAGAAACAGTGGAGCCGTTTGTGGAGTGAGATGTCTATGCCTAGAAGTCAACTACATCTTTGCGGACTGCAGGTATCACAGATTGGCTACTGTCCACTCTGCTCCCCGGGGCTGCCTGGAGCTATGTTCCTTCAGAAGGACTTCACTCAGGCCCCTTAAGCCCCAAGACCTTTCTTCCTTTTTTTTTAGTTTTTTCTTCTTCTTCTCTGGTGGGTTTTTCATTTCAAGGTGGCTGAAATGTTGAAAGACTCGTGTTGCAGTTCCCCAGAGCACCAGGAGCCGAGCGTCAGTGCTGCTGAGGCACAGCTCCATCCCATCATCAACACATGAACTCCTGCTCCATTCAGGGTGAGTGAAAGCATTTATGCTGGCAAGATCTCCAAAGAATACTGACACCAAACTTAGTGCAAGCAACAGGCATTCCCTCCTCTCTCAAGCAGGCAATGGAACAAACTCTTGTCTCAACCACACCCAGGTTTTCCTAGGGCCTTTCTGTGAAACATCAAAAAGCAAAATCAACTCTAAGGGGACCAAAGCCCTCAGGAAAAGGACACTGAAGAAATTAACACATACCTGCCTAAATCTCTACCTCCTTTATAAAAAAATATGAAACACAGTAACATAGGATGATCTGCTGCAGCATAAATTCTAGTTTTGAAAGGTTCTTAAATTTTGTGAAAGCAAAATAGTGCATTTCTCTAGAAAACATAATCCTAGAAATAATGATTTTACCTGTGTAGGTAGAGCATTTTAATAGTCTAGAAGTTAAAATGTTGTTTAAATAAAATTATCCTAAAATTCAAGGCTATTTCTTCTTAGGTACATGTTATAATTTATGTTTACATTTCCAAGCAATCCTGTGGAGGGGGGTGGGGGTGGATATGTGTGTGTGTGTGTGTGTAGAGATAAATCAAGAAAATCCCAAACAAAACAAAATAATCCTAGATTCTTCATGACAGTAATGCATAAAGTCTCATTGGTTTAGCACTGTTGTAGTTCTAGTTAAATTTTGTCAGCAGGGCAAGATATTGTTTATAAGGTATTCTATATGATAGGAAAAAAGAAAAACTTTAAAATGGCAGCCAGTTTCTGTTACCAAAAAAAAGAAAAAAGAAAGCATTAAAATATATTCATATTTAATACGTTCCTCTTGCCACTCCTCTGAAGTAGAACCATTTAATGCTCACCAAGGAATACAGTTTGAGAAGGGTAGATAATAGAAAAGGGACAAATGAAGAAGAACAAGCAAGTCCTGGTCTCCATTTTTTATTACAGATGCATTCCACAAGCTTGTTCCAGTTTTGTTATCTTTGGTAAACCATCTGACTTCTGTAGGAGGTTAGTATTTCCTGAAGCAGCGCACATGTGTAATTCTTGAATATGAAAATCACTGTACTAATGCAAGATACTATCATTACTACAGTCTATGCAGCAGAATAAGACTATCTTGGAAATCAATCACTTCTGACTTTCAGTGTTAAATTAACTTTCCTAAGCAATCCATCTACAAAATGTATCAGTTTTATGGAATTTGGATATTAAAAATAAGTAGACAGTCATGGCTTAAAAATTATCTAAACCAATTCAGTATGTAAAGGAATAATTTGCTGCTGTCAAAAGCTTATGTCACTTAATTCCTGTCTTGTTAAATCATCTGATGCCCCTTTCTTTTTTAGTTAAACAAAGATAAATAATAAAAACAATTTACAGCTAGATGATGTTAGGGTTTTGCAGCTGTTAAATGTCTTTTGGGCAGATTAGATTCTGTAATGAGAAGTTATAAGCCTCATTTTATAAAAGCTGTTGCTGTCTTGGGAAAAACATCGGTGAATAAGATTAGAAAACTCTTTTCCTTCGTGAACCTATTACACTAGCAAGCTGATTACTTGGCATATGTTTGATACCTTTGTAGCTGGAAAACAGTAATTTGTTTCAACAATTTTTTTCCCATCACTCATAAAGTCAAAATGGTTTCTCTAATCTTACCATACCTCTGATTTAGCCAGTAAAATCAGAATGAGAAGAAACAGACAAATACACATAACTCACATGAACCTGCATTAACTTATCTTCCCTAAAAAAGGTTCTATGGAACTAACTATAACTTACATTAAATTATAACAGCTCCTCAATTGCCTGTTCCTTGTGGGACAAAAATAACATTCTAAGGTTAGGAATGTATTTAGTAGAAACTTATTGGAAGATTCACAGCCATCATCATATGTGACTGAATATCCACCTTTGCAGTAACTTAATAATATGTGCAGCTTTTAAATATTGGGAAGAAAGAAAATTTCCTATTTATCAATTTTACCAGCTAAGGTTTCATGCCAGGGAATTCAACTAGTGCAAAGGTTGTTATTAGGCCCTAAGCAGGTAATTACCAGGCATCCTATGAAATCCACCTCTTTAGATAAATCTACAAGTACATTATTTGATATTTATTCTAGTGACACAGAGAGTTCAGACTATGCTGTGCTACAAACTTGTTTCCACCATCCAAACACCTCCTGTTTACCTTCACCTTAGTTTACTGAAAGTCTAAATACTCTTCAACAACCACTCATGCCATCTCCACTACATATCCCCCTGAATGATGTTGGCTTTATTTCTATTATAGAAATTTATTCCAGGAATGTTGAAACACATAGTGATTCAAGTGCCTGTGAAAGTCATACATAGATAACACTAACTGGTGGGAGTTGGATAACAATTAGAGAGTCTGTGTTAGCTCTAAAAAAGCAGCTCTGATCTATGGTGAACAAATGTGAAATGAACACAAGGTTTCACATGATCATTATTATGTATTATTATGTATGTATTATGTATTATTATGTAAATGGATAAATAACCAATATGCTTAAAATCTGATCTATCATATAGTGCAGGGCCAGTGCTATATTCTGGCTAATTCTGCTTCAGGTTATTAGAGCCTGCTTTTCTCACACCTACAGTTTGAAAATGGTGTTCCTATTTGCTTTCTAAATGTGTGTAGAATGCACTTCTGAACTAGTGCTAAACATCTGCTGTGATACACTCTAGAGAAGTTTGTATTTTAGCACTGGGAGACACCAAGGTGCAGTAAGAAAAGTATCAGCATGATGGGAATTAATCTTCCATTACTCTTGATACTCATACTTACATTTACATAATATTATCCTGATATTTACATTTCTCTTGCTTCATCTGGTTTCTTCTCTCAAGATCCAATCTTGCATTTCTTACAAAACCCATATTGATATTATCAGAAGTATTGGGTGTACAAGGAAACAAAAGGCTTGTATGTCACTGGCGGGATTTTCCAAAGCACAAAAGCATGTAAGCATTTAACTTCCCTGCATCTTACTGCATCTTCAGGCAGCTAAACATCTTTTTTTCCTAAACATTTAACAAGTGTTACAAATGTTTAAGACTGTTGTGATATTTTACACTGAACATTTGCATGCCCTGACAAGAAGTTATTGGCCCCCTAACAGATCCTGCTTCAAGAACGAACATTCCACCATTTCATAGCAAACCACAGCAAAATCTCAGCTATATATAAGTCAATACAAATTGTATTTTTGCCTTCAGCACAGCCAGGATTTCACCCTAGAGTCCTAAAAAGCTTTTGCACAGAGAGAAGCTCCCCTAATAGCACTCTTCTCCTGACTGGAATGCCAGGCTGCTGCTGTTCTTTCAATTTAGGATGGTCCACTGCGCTCAGATCTAGAAATACAGCTTGGAGCTAAACTGCAGTTCAAAATCAGAGGGGGAAATGAAATACCATCACTAATGTGGAGCTAGGCCTATTTAGCCCCTTAAAAATCTCTCTGATGTCTTCTGGTAAAGCTGACTATTCCCTGAAGAAGGCACGGAATACAGAAAGTATCCAAATACAGGATTATTGACAAAACTACTAAACTACTTGCAAATGGGCAATTTAAGTGCAGAAAAACTTTTGTTTACTCCCAGTATTGGAAAAGGTTTGAAATACTTTTGTCTTTGTAAAGCTGATTTCCAGCTCAGAGTTTGGGAAGTAGATTCCAATAAAGAAACAGAATATAAATATGGAAAAAATATGGAAATATAAATTATGGAAGCAAGGACAACATCATTTACTGTTTGTGGGCCACACCTTAAATGAACACTGGAATCTGCTCACTGTACTTACATAAAAGCTAAAAACCTGTTGATTTCTTAAGTGAGGTTTACGTCAAATTTAACTTTATTTGAAAAGATTTAGCCAAAATAACATCTGAGTGGCAGATTGCAACACAACAGCTATCAGACCGGTAACTATTTTACTACTGTGGTTCATCGCCATAACGGCACTCTGGGAGAACAGTACAGGAAGTTAAAAAGATAAATTTCCTTTTAATGAAAAGAAATCACAGACATGAAAGACTACTTTATGGAAAAGGGAGCATCACTTTGCAGTACTACGAACACCTGTAACCTGATTAAAAGGCATTTGCAAGCACAAAATTATATATGTTAAAAAGGTAAGAAGTCTTTTCATTATAGTTAGAGTTAAATTTGCCAGAACAAAGGAAGAAAGATACATGTTGTTCCCCTAAAAGCAAACGGGCTCTGTTCCACGGCTTTGAGTAAAGCAAGAACCCCACTGAAAATCAAACAGGCTCCGGAATCGCTTGAATGTGCTATTCTATATTTCACCATGAACTTTATCTTTAAAATAATGACAGTTTCTCTCATCTTTTCAATCTTAAAGCACTTTGTAACTACAGCTTAGAAACACATGGACAGAGAAGAATTAAAGCAACTGAAGCTGAAATATGCTACTTAGGAATCCAAAGTTTGTTTACACCATTAGAAGGCACTCAAATATATATCCCCATAAATGACAAGGTCCCAGCAGCAAATTAACAGGAACAATTTTCCCATCTCAGGAGCTGTCAAGATGGGCTCTGTTAGCCAATTTATCTTACTCTAGCACATCTCTGGTGCTTGTCAATCAATATGTGAACATTTGGTGCTGATTGCCATTTTTCTATCCACTTCCTTTTGCCTCTCGTACCAGGCAATTTACTGCAAGTCAATCAAGGTTGAAGCAGACCTTGTTTAAATAAAACACTGTTGAGTTCTTCTCACACCAACAATTTCAAAACCAGAATGAGCTGTAGCTTTTCACATTTACATTTATACTACTTTCTCTGTTTTTCCCAAATGCCATGCTCAAGCTATAAGTCATAACTAAACTCAGCCAAAGGCTTATGGAGAAAACAGTCAGGGAATATGAACTGAATATGACTATATATGCTTTCACTGTCAAAAATTCAGTCTATCAAAGGAGACAGAGAACATTAGAAAGTACTTAGGTAATATGGGATTGTGTTTTTTTTCATTCTTGTCTGAAGTCTGGTCTCCACGCCATAAAAGCAAGTTCTAACTTGTCTGAACTTCTTAACTCAGGATAATTATTTCAAATATTCATTTACGCTGCAATTTTAAGGTAAGAAGGAGATCAATTACTATATTTATAACTGTATGTCACAAATAAAAGTATGAAGAAAATCAAGTCTCCCAACTAAAAACTTGGCACTATGTTAAATACACTGACATCTTCCCTCTCACATCCAGACAAAACAATCCCACAGCAACCCCAGCTCACATCACATTTACCTTTAGCACAACCTGTAAGCAGTGAGGTAGACAAATACTGCAGAAACAACTTCCTTTGCAATACATAATATTACTGGGTGTACAACTGAAACAATATGCAATTATTATACATAATGCTTAGCACATTTTAAAAACTTTGACTTCTTTCTGCATGGTAAAACCTGATTTCACAAACAATAGCTATGTAGCTTCTCTTCTGTGCACAATGCTATTTCAATTTTTAGGTTCACCATGGACTGCAAAATTAAACACATGATCATTCACAACAGTGGAGCATAAAACTACTGTCTTCTGAGTTAGAATGCCAATTAAATACCTGAAGTATGCACTTAGTGCTACAGCTATATAGACTGACAACAACAGTTTATTCAGTTTAATCTTGTTATTTATTAGACCCACATACACTGCATCCAATGATGTACAACAGCAACAAAAGAAAATGCAAATCAGGTCAACCCTTCAGATCCCACAAGTCATAATCTCATAAGAGAAACAGAGGCCATGTTCCTTTAATAACAGAGAGGTAAAGAGAGCAGCTATGTCTTCGGTTGTTACTGTTCTTAATAAGATTATCCATTCCTCCCCTCTTTAATTTTAAATGATGCAAGGGTGTCAAGACTTCCCCCCAGCTCAATAACATATATATACTATTTTTATATGTTTATATATATATGCTAGAAAATAAATCGCTATACATACGTGCTAGAAAATGAATGGCTTTTGAAATAGACAAAAATTATCAGTTCCTTTTCTGATCAACAGTTTACAGCTATCATAAAACCATAAAAAGAGCTTAGACTATTAAAAATTATGCCTGATGTAAAGGTCTCAAATTTGCCTGTAGTTAACACCTTGTAAAATTTCATGACAGCAATGTCCCTGCTCATTTGCCAGTACTTTAATATAGACCTAATATCTTCTCAGTCCGTAGCACACATGTTAAAATCCATAACAACCTACAATGGAGTCAAAGACTGACTGAAAAATAAAGCAAGCATATTGTAAGGTGTATACAATCAGCAGTCCTATCATGGGCAGTATTTAAAAATCCTTACAGCGATCTTTTTGGTGAACATAACGCATAATTCAACTAAGATGGGATGTATCTCACTATCTTTTGATAAAGAATGTATTGCTTTAATTATAAAAGAAGAATGTTAAACATTTTAGGACATTAGTCTCACAAGAAGCAAAAACCTCTTGCTGTTTATCCTCACTAGGGGTGAGGCTTTCCCCAATTTAAGGATCCTCCCCCTTAGGCTGCTGCAAGTGATAGAAATAAAACCCATATAATATACGAGAGTTAGGCATATACCACAGATGGTGATATTATATAAACACATATAAATATATATGTGCACACAAAAGTATATATGTCTGCATACTAGGATATGTGGTATCCTAACTCTAACCTTACCAAGAGTTGACCTTTAAGTTACCTTCTCAAGAAATTACTCATTACTCTTCAGAAGGAAAATGTATGTTTTACTTTATATTGATGCCACTAAGGAAAACCAACCAAGCAGCCAGAAAGACAGAGATAAGAAAAAGTTACTTCCTGCAAGGCAAAAGCAGTTAGCCTGATTCATGCAAATATGATGTAAGTATATGCTTCAGTACCAGCTATTCTGGTAGCCCACAATAAAAATTATCATACAGGTACTATAACAATTCCAGATTCCTTGTTTCGGCTGAACT
Source organism: Phalacrocorax carbo (assembly GCF_963921805.1). Classification (NCBI taxonomy): domain Eukaryota; kingdom Metazoa; phylum Chordata; class Aves; order Suliformes; family Phalacrocoracidae; genus Phalacrocorax; species Phalacrocorax carbo. The sequence goes on from NC_087520.1 coordinate 17,929,312, forward strand.
CATGACAAAAGATAATGGGTGATTTTCTTGCCTGGTCTTCAGAAGGATGCCTCCCACACTAAAGCACAAAGAAACACACTTACATAACATTTATTTTATCATTTTCAATGATAGGAGAACACTTACGCATTAAGAAATTTTCCATTCATTCCACCTCACACATCTAAAACATCCCTGAAGAAAAAAAATGTCACTTCAATCCTCAGAAAGCTCTGGTCTTATTCAAATCTAAACTTTGCCGCTGGCCAAGGCACGCATAGTATTTTTACAGTCCTCTCAGCTCTGTGGAAGTCATTCAGAGCTAGCAGAAAGCTGGAGTCTGGAATCTAGGTTTACACTGGGCTCCGTCAATTTATTGGAAAGGTGTTTCCTCCAAAATAAAAACAAATACAACAAATAAAGTACCTTACACCTGCTTATAAACTGGTTCTCTTTGCTCATAGCAGAGATTGTCTTTTCATCACTAATATATTTTTCCAAACAATTATACCAATTTCTTGGTATATGCTTTCTGGTTATGAATGTGAAAGGGAATATAAAATATTTCTGCCATAGAAATAAGCAATAATGATGGCTGAAATTATTTGACAGCTGAACACCCTAAATAAGCAATTGGCTTAGGTCAAAACGGTTTGAAGGCTGTCTCCTTTCTGCCTGCTCCCGACCCCAGGCCCTCTGCCCCCCAGATCTTTTCAGACTTTCCATTAGGACCCTAGAAAGACTGATCACAATATTTGATGGATTTTAAGGGAATGCCGATGAAGTTAGTAGGGCAGAGAAGACTGATACAGAGAGAAGCAGCATACACAGCCTGACATATCACCTGCCAGAGGGTTACAAAGGAAGAGTTAGTTACGATTCTCTCCGAGAAGTCATTTCACTAACCTTACTGTTAGCCAAAAGTCCAGGATTTCTCTCCTCCTATCTTTTCCCCCGAAACCAGATAGTTTAAAGCCTGTACCTTAATTTTAACCTGAACCTGCAATTTTAGCTGCTAAAAGAATTGTACTTTCCTGTCTCTCTACAGCCCCAGGGACTAATTGAGAAGATTACCTGAAGGCTCGAGGTCTAAACTCTCAAGGAAAGAAAAACCTGTCATTCTTCTTTGTAGAAATAATTTTAAGCAGAAATAGGAACAACTAGGAGATCTTTCTGTCACTGGAGGTTTTTATATTACAAATGATGGTATGCTGTATGTGATCATGTGCTGGGAAAACTGGTAATAATACAGTGAGTTTTGGTGATTTATTGCAGTACATCGAAATATAATTGATATATAAAGAGCTTGTTTTCACTACAAATCACAGAACTAAAAAGGAGTCTTGATCTAAAAATATTATAATCTAAGCAGGGGTCAAGTTTCTTCTGTCTTTGCTAACTTGCCATGGTAAACAGATGAAATTTGTTAAATAGATGAGGCTGAAATAGTGCTTCTCTCCAGCTATCATGGAGATCATATTAAAGTGGTACTGACGAGTAAATGGAGTAGGTATGTAAGAAAGAGGGAAAGACAATTTTAAAAGATGCTGTTTTACCTACACTTAATGAAATGAAAACTAGAAAATCCACACTCCTATCAGAAGCTATGACCCCATCAAAAACTGATGCACAAAACTGTTCTGGCAAGGTCGGTTAATAGAAATAATACATCACAATCCAGTCCATTTGGGGCTTTTGTTCTTAAACACTTCAGTAAATGGGTCTGTTTGTTAACTCCAACAGATAATTATGAAGTGCAATAAAAAATTCAAATTATGTTAATAGGCCAGACAACAACGGCTGTTTCTGAAATCACTGGCAATTACTAGACATAATAGTTCTCAATTAAGCTGGAGGGTATTTTCAACCATTCATAATTCACTACTTTAAAAGTATCATAAAAATATATAAATGTAAGCTGTTAATCAAACTTTCAGACCAACAATGTAGTAGTTTGTCACAGAAAGTAATACTTATTTTACTTCTATAGTGTTTTTTTCTCTTGTGAATGATATGTGAAGATATTGTTAGTGAAAGGAAGGGAACTACACGGGATTTATATCTCATAGTGCTCCTAAGTGCAAGAGAAGCTATATTCTTTTCTCAAGCAACTTTAGTTTCACTTAGGAATAGAGTCAGCAATCATGCATCTCTCTATCAATCCTATTTTTAGGTATTGCAGCTCACTATACAGAATTTAATGCATATATGGACATGAACCGGGGGACTCGCTGCTTGTCCACTTTCAGATTTTGCTTCAGATATTTTTTCAAGGGAATAAAATTGACCAAAAGAAAAAAATAGAAAAATTAAGGCCTAAAAGAAGACCAAGAAGTCCTAAGGATCATTGCTATAAGCTTGATGCACCGCAGATTTCCACCAAACCAAATAAAACAAACAGCTTTAATAAATGAAGCCACTAAGGGAAGATCAATAGGCGATAATTACTATCCACACTTCCACTAAAACTACCACTTTCTTACCCACCACATGTGTAACCTTGCATTAGGAAAATGGCACATTTAGCAATTTCTAAATTCTCATCATAACTTTACTACATATGATTAATGATCAATTTACTGGAGACATGCCTGAATACCCTAAGTACATATGTTTAAACTCACATGCGCACATATGTTTTATTTATTTATTTCAAAATCAACCACACCTTAAAAACATTTTTCTCTAACCCAACCAATTTAATCTTCCTCCTGCCAAGAAGCAAAACTCCCTTCATTTTTATTCAAAGACATTTGCATACATAATCCTGAGGAGGAGTAAATCATTCAAGAATAGTTCCTAACAAAAGAAATTTATATTTTCCTATTTAAACAGCAACTCAAAGACTTGAGCACAACACTGTGAATCAGCGGTGGCAGACATTCATCATCCAGACCTTAGGATCTGTTGAGACTCTCTATCGCTTTGACCTCATTAAAATGGTGCTAACCGTGAGCTAACATAAATCTGTCTCTCTAAATACTTTACCCGTTAATTTTTTAATAGTTCCACACAAAGAGAAAGGTTAAAGCCAATTAGAAGAGATACAAATACCATTATTATTGCCCCAACAAACTGTTAGTTATTGCATTTGGTCGTTTCACTTTAGCAAACCATTACTCCCATTTCTAGATGAATTAGTAATTACACTGTTTATTGACTTCCCTTGGGGTTTTTTTGTTTTGTTGGGGGCACTTGTGGGGTTTTTTTCAATCCCTTCTTTTTTATTCCGTTTTCTTTTTCACTAGTCTCAAATTTAAAAGCTAAAGTAAATCTCAAGTGTTACAGCTGGACAAGGATATCTCCATAAGGACTAGATTGTAATTTTAACTTCATTCCAAATGGGGGAAAAAGATGCTGAATTCATTCCTATGTGGTAAAACCTTAGTTTTCTATCTCATTATGATCATCATACAATACCGACAGATGCTTAAAGGCATCTAGTGCTGAAAGAACTGTTGAGAGAATTGAAACAAAAGTGCTGATGAATGATAATTTTTCTGTCTGCAAGATTTTGCTTTCCTGTGCTATGTCTAGCAAAACACACATACCCCCCAAAAACCTCCCCCCAGAAACAAACTAAAGACTTTATTAGATAGCTACCATTTTTATGTTACTTCATACTGTTAGGCGCTATGAGCAGCAGCCATCATTTTACTTCAAAAATTAAAAGGTAGGAAAAAAAAAAGTAGGGGTTAAAGTCTCCCAGAATTCCCAATGACCTCAGTAGCTGCTATGCACACAGAACTGCAAACAGAATATTACCATTAACATTATAATCATAGTAAACAAGCATCTGGCTGTCATTTAAAATACAGCTTTTCTGTACTAATAATAAGAAGCATTTTGTGCTAATTTCTGTTATCTCTAAATCTCTCTTGGCGCTCCAACTCTGCACTTAATGTGCTGCACACGCTTCACTTTATGCATAATGAACACTCCCATCAAATGTCAATGTGTCTTCTTGTTATCTTAAAGATAGGCTGGGATTCATTCAATAAAACATCTAAAGAATAAGGAGATAAGGAATAAGGACATACTTATTATGTCACAAGTATTCAGTAGAAACATACCTGTATTTATAATCTTTTACATTGGGAAAATAATCATAACCATTTGAAAAAAAACCACACTTATTTCGTGGCCAGCTCCATTGATTTAATTACAGAATGGGACCCGAAGTCAAGTTTAGATCAGTTACTTATTTATCCGTGTATCGTGTCTCTAAATCAGCAAACTACTACACTATATGAGCCCCGAGTTAATTGTACCTGCTCATTTCCAGGCACCACCAATGCTCTCTGCTAGCCTATTCTCACAGGATACATGCGTAGGTGTAAACCAGAAACTCAGTTACAAACAGCTGCCGTATTTTGTTTTTTCATACCTCCTGTTCTGTTAGACTACTAGAAAATTAATCTGCAAGTGACCCTTAAAAAAAAATATACAAGCACAGCACACAGGTAAGAAGCAGCAGCCTTGAAAAATTAAACTTGTGTAACAAATTTCTCTCCTTCTTGATTTACTGGTGTAAACCACAAGCAACCCAGGTGACTGAATTCATTCATATCAAGTCGGTACAAAGAATGTCACAATTCTGCCACAGGTTTTGAACTTTAAAATGGACTTTACAAAGTATTTCACATGCATCAGAAATAGCAATATACTTCTTAAATAAAAGAAAATTTTAAAACTCTAAATTGACTTCACATTGACTGCCTACCTTTTTAATTTTTATTAAACTTTGTTTCTCATTCTCCCCCTCATTTAGATGCTTGCAAAATAAATATAATTATATCCAACTTTAATAACTTTGGTACCTTGAGCTGCAGGTGCTAGTATGCTGTATCTATTACCATATTTTAAGCCCTTTTAAGAAGATTGCATTAATTTCTATGATAATTTGGAGCCCATAATGCATTCCAAGATGCGAATAGATGTTAATCACCACAGAATGATTTTCCTATATACTAATGAAGTCATGCTGTAACCAGTAACTACTCTTAAAATTCAGTATTGCCACTAAAAGACTTGATTAAAATTTTGTTAGAGTAACGACACCCCTGAGAATGGTTTAAAAAACCAAACTAATCAACAACTACATGAATTGCTATATCCTTCCTATAGAAATTACTAAGACTGAAAACGTTTATAGTATCCATTCCATTCTTCGCCCAGTAATAACAGAAGTTATCCATGCATATTTATCTTCTGCCACTACCATAGACTTGGTACAGCAGCTAGCTCAAAGACAGCAGGCAGAAAAGAGTCTTAATTCTTAAAAGAGTATTATGTTCAATATTACAGGTGCATCACTGAGGAAAAGCTGACATAATTGATTGCATAACTATTCTGATATTAGAATATTTAGATTGATAAAATAAGGCAGGAGTTTGTCTCTATGATTTGAGTCAGAGCTCAGTTTATTCCATCAATTTCAACAACCTCTAACAGAGCAACATTCAAATTTAAATATCTACACAAAGAATATTGGCAATATTTTTCTGGAACAAGCCCATTTACAGCGTTTCTGCAACCTAAAAGTAATTTGGGGATGCCTTTTCCACATTAGCCTATTCTTTGTTGTTTCTTCTCGACAGTTATTTAAAACATGGGGTACATTGCTTTGTCACTATTAGAAAGGTGACTCAAAATGAAGAAATACTCCCATCTGTTTCAAAGAAGTTGCCAAGTGACCCATTACACAGGTTGACAAAAGTTTTCAGCTTTGCTACAGTTTGCTTTCCGGACACATGGGACACTGGTTATCGTTTCACTGTTATGCCCATATGCATAGTACTGACTCTGTTAGACCCCAGATCTGCCTTCAATACCCAAAGAAGAAACAGCCTTAGCAGAAATTATTGCTGTGTTCCACAAATTCAACATTTTCACTTATCAATGGATGGTTTCAGCCACGTTATTGCATATTATGACTGTAGTTCCATCTTCCCAAACCTAGAGGACTAATTTCTTGAGGGCTGTGTTCAAAGAACAAACTTTTGTAGAGTTTACCACAAAGTTTGGTTTTTTTGGTTTAGGAGTTAGACTAGAATAGAATAGACTATTTCAGTTGGAAGGGACCTACAACAATCATCCAGTCCAATTGCCCCAGCAATTCAAGGCTGACCAAGTTAAACCATGTTGGTTAAGGGCATTGTCCAAATGCCTCTTAAACACTGACTGGCTTGGGGCATTGACCACCTCCCCAGGAAGCCTGTTCCAGTGCTTCACCACCCTCTCAGTAGAGAACGCAGTTACAACGCAGGGTAACATCACCATCTTTGTGTCTGCCCAGGTCCCAAGTGATCTAAACAACAGAATCAAGTTGACATTTCAAACTTTCTATGTGGTTAAAATTTTATACATTGAGTTCTCATCCAGGAAACTTACTGTTTCAACATTTTTTTTGCCTGTAGACAACAAGCAGGTTCAGCAAGGAGCTGAAAGCCGTTACGACATTGTGATAATTCAAGTTGTTGCTCCCTCTGTCAACAATTAACCTACATGCAGAGGTTTAACTGGGTGCTGTGATTCAGCAGCATGAGGAAGACTGCATTTACTGTGTTCTCATTATAACGAGTATTTTTCTCCAAACCCTTTTCTTACTTTTTCGATGATTTTAAAACTAGCAACCACTTCAGTGGCATGCTTTATGGTGGGTTTCAATTTCTGGGGTCTTTATGATGCTGTCAGCACAATTCTTGAAATACATTACGATAAGCTGGAAGAAAATCAGCTCCTAAGTGAAGTATGCCTCAGAAAAAAAAAAATAAGAAAAGAACTGGGGGGCTTCTAGATCAACTTTTATTATGATCACTTAAAGGACACTGCACTCTCTCTGGCATCATGTTTGATACTGCTGATCACTTTGTGATTCTGCTGCCTTCAACAGAAGCTCATTATGCCTTCCCAAAATGTGTCAAAAGGTAGAAGTTTAAAAGACAGCTTAAAAGGTCCCAAATCCTCTGAAACCCACAACTACAACATTAGTATTCCAGCTGAAATTTGAATTTTGAGTGATACATTGAATGATTCTGTAAGAAGAATAGTTTACTCTTCTTTTACATTTAAGCAGTTTAGTTTACAAGATTATTATATAATTGAGAAATGAAGTATTTAAAGCTGATTTACTTTTTTTTCTTAACCCACAATCTGGGATTTATTTCATGGTTGTGTATTTCTGTAGCAGCAGTCAATGCCATTTGAGCAGTGACAGGATTTAAGCTGCCACCAATACAAATTAAATCATTAGCTGCTGTGTGTAGAAAAATTCAGAATCTTGAATTTAAGTCTCAACAGACAAGCAGAGGAAGATTTTATTCTCACACATTTTATATAAATAATCACTTAAGTCTGTACATGTTAAGTTCAAAACAGGTGTCAGCATAACAAAGTACCTGGTTAATACAAATGTGATTTTTGCCTTCCTCATTGAAAGAGAAGTTATTAAAAGAAAAAAAAAGTAGTAGTATACAACAAAGCAACTGCTTAAGGAATAAAATAACTAAACAAACAAGTGCAGTGTATTTACTGAAAAAATATTAGAATGGCTAAAGGAATTTCATACCTAGAAGCCCTAACAGAATTTTAGTAGCAAAGAAGAAAGTTTAAAAAGGTGAATAAATACCTAAGCAGGGGGCTCACCTGGAGAAGCCTCAAGTGAAGGACAATGGAGGGGATGCACGGCCCCTCACTTCAGCTCGAAGGGCCTGATTCCTCATTCCAATTCCTCATCTCTTCCTCTAACTGTCAACGCCACTGTATTCTTCAGTGGATCCAGGAAACTTGAGACCAACAAGGGCTCACAAACACACCTATGAGTTTCTGCCCGTTCCCACCATGTTAGGTACCACCTCTTCCTCCCCACAGCTGGATCCCCAGGCTGACAACCCATAGGTGTGAGAAAGGACCAAGCAGCCAACACGCGGAGGGGAAGCAGTGACAGTGTCAAACAGGTTTCGACTTTCCTGGCCACAGGCCATTCCAGGTCACAGCTCTTTGAGACCTGGTTTATCCTGAATTATAAAACTTTCCTTGGGGATGGAAGGATGCAAGGGGCACTGGGTGGGGGCGTGTCGGAAAGACTTTCAAAACATAATGGTAAAGTTGAAAAGGACAGAACAAAAGCCTAGAGTTGTAAAATCAGTCAAAACCCCATGACTTTCTACCATAATACATCTTAGACATTCTAACAGCACAACCCTACAACAGAAAGTATTTATAAACCAATATAATCAAAACCCTGGACAAGACTTAGTATTTCACTTGCTATAACTCCACTGATTCGATACAATTAACTCAATATACAACACTGAAATTAAGATGAAAATCAGGCCTACCCATGTACAGGAGTGGGAGACAGAGAAAAATAGTAAAAGTTAATATAGACAACTCTCAAAACAGAAAAAGGACTAATGCTACACTTTGTCAGAAATCTTTTCTCCATTCATTACTGCTTTGCATAGTTGGAAGAAACAAAAGGGCCTGAACAGGCAACAAGCATTATGAATGCCTCTGGGAGCTCTGGGGTCTCCAAAGGACCAAGAGGCCATAACAAATTAGTACCATTTAGAGGAACTGAGGAGTGGATGAGGCAGAGCAGGTAACAGAAGTATTTATAATAATTAAGTACACATAGGGCCTCTTCTATTCAGAAATTCTCCTTCCTGATACCAAGTTGTTGCAACTTGGACAGCTCAAAGAACAAGATAACCAGTAAAGTACAAACTGATTTTTTTAAAAAACATAAACAGTTGAGTAATGATGAATTGTTTGCGCTCTTTTTTAAACAGGGAACCCCTGTAATATCAGTGATGGCAAATTTATAAGGACTCTACAGCCAGACATCCAAAAAATGTTGAGCCCTTGAGTAAAAGGTACACAATAAACTTCAGTGCTCAAAAAAAAGAAACAATATATAATAGAATCCATGCCAGCTTTTTTAAAAAATATTTTACTTTAATTGTAAAGTTGAAGAGAAATTTTCTATTGTATAATTTTTGATATTAGTCAACCTACACAAAACCTAAGCTAGAGTTAAGAAGGATTTTCCCATTTACAGCATCACATTACAATATGTGTACACTATCAATATTTTGTGACTTATAATAAAGCATTTGTCCTTTGTCACTGTCAAAAATAAGTAAATTACTGTAGCTACCCCTTCAGCCTGTTCTGCTGAAGAGTTGTCTGGTATACCTTAAAGATGAAAACTATATTTTTAGATATTTTTAACTTGAACTGCTCAATGGATACACCTCCAAAGGACTACTTTGTCTACCTGTTTCAGAAAGTATTCCCAGATTCCATGAATTAAAAAATGAAGAGTTAAATATAAAAGTGTGTTAAAAGCTTTAGATTTGTTTAAAAATTAAAATCAGTGGTGATGCACAGAAAATGCCAACCAAACACTTGATCAGCATTAATTTTTTAAAAAATCTGGCTCTTTTTTTAAGTAACATTTTTTGAGTCACTCTTCTTTTTCAGTTTAACAATTTCCCTAAAACTTCTTTCCCCATTTAGGCTGTACTACCTAACAAATGGCTTCAATGTCCTTTTCCTCCCTTGAATAGCCATGCATATTTTGCCAGAAACATGAGAAGTAGGAATGCAATTGCGTTTGTGCTGATGCTAAATGTTAATAGATTTGCCTAAATGTCTGCTAATAGCACCCCTAGAATTAGCTAGACTAGTAGTGCATGCCTAATGTGTTGTTTTTGTTGTTGCTGCCTTAGCTGTTTTCTCCTTTTTTTCTCAGTAACAAAAAAGGCATTTTTAGTAAAATGTTTCTATACATCTGCAGTCTGTACAGCAGGCATGCCACTAACATCATGTAGCACTGACATAGCATCATTAGGCTTATAAATCCCAACGTTCTACTGTTTCCTTAAATTAAACATGAAAAGTTTAATGTTTTTTTAAATTAAACATGAAGCCCTGACTTTGCCAGCCAAAATATGTCCTTCTATCACCTCTTCTAATTCCTCCAGGGGACTTATTTCATTAGAGAACTTAGCTCCATGCAGTCAAAGGATGATGCTCTTGGTGTGCACTTTCAGAATGCTGTGGGTGAACAAAGCCTTTGAAAAATGTTTTCTACAGGCCAAAACATTTATTAAACATGCTTTACACTCCCAGAGCTCCAATTTACTTAGAATCACAAAGCAATTTACAAATATAAAGGATTTTAAAAATAAACAGTTATAAGTGGCTTCACTGAACAATCATATTTTTAAAAGTAAATAATCTGTGAAAATTAGATAATATTGTATTATGAAAAAAATCTATTTTACCGATTTGTGTTTGCAGTAGCTGTACACATGCATCATATTATCGAAGTCTTCTACTGTTTCAAAATACAATAAATGTAAAAATATTTTGGAAGAGAACACCTTTCTTTTTAATTAGGGCTATTATTTTCTAGCTGTTATTTGACTATAAGCCATCTTGGAATACTTTACTATTATTGTAGTGCAGGACAGATACTTAGTCTTTCTATTTCTGTCAAAAGTATGTAAAAAGGTTGTATTCTAACTTTAGTCTGCAGATAGCCAGTGCAGACAGAATATTTACTACTAATAGAAAAAAATCATTGAAGAGAAATAAAGCCAACAGTTGTTCCAGGTCCAAGAAACTAACTTGTATATCTCTAATTACAAATTTGGGTCCTGATTCTAACTATAATAACATTTAAAAAAAAAAACACACATAAAAAAAACCCCAAACCCACCCCACAAACAAAACCCAACCCACACCCAAACAAAAAGAGCAAAACCAACCCTACAAGTCTTTTAATCTGTCAATGGAAACAAACCACTGTAAAGGGTATGAAAAGTAAGAATCAAGTCTCTGATTATATTATCTTTCAGAAATCTGTTAGCATGTTATTAGCAAAATGTTTATTTATTAATTACAGTTTTAATTAAGATACAACAATATCTTTGCAACATTTCTGCAGCTGTTTATAACCCCTGAGACTTAGATATCTCATTCTGTATCTGTGAGACCGACTGAAGTAAATTAAAGTTATACCACAATGATCACCCTTTGCTCACTCAAAATTCCTCCTGAAACTTCAAAGGAGGAATGCAGTGTTACTCCAGATGGCTCTGCAAACCACTACAGCATAAACATAAGAACCTCTATTTTTATAAGGAATGCCTCGAAACTGGAAAATTGTGATTTTTTTTTTTTTTTTAACTAATTGCTACTCTGTTTGCATAATCTAGGATCTTGCTAATGCCGGACCATTACAGAGAGGAGGGCATGTGATAAGGAGCACATCAGATAGAAAATACACCCCGAATGTCAACACATTCTACATTGAGCAGAAGGTGCAGGAGCCACGTGCTCCAAATCTCAGCAATATCAATTTTCAGAATTCTCCATGTCAAGGGTATTTTTCAATTACAATTATCAGGCAAAAAAACCTCTCTCCAGTATACACTGCCATGATTTGAAAAGTAAGGTATGCCAGATTCAAAAGCAATGGTTTTTCTTCCTGAAACCAACAGAGCTTGATATGCCTTTTCAAGAAACATGTACATTAGACTTTATCTTTTAGTGACAAATATATATCTGAGACAGAACTTTCGCTATGGTTCCTACCCAAAATGGAGCTGATCTCCTTACATAACATGGGACAGTGGGGGTTCCCTCATCACCCCAAGTCCAACCTAGAGTAGTTCTAATATCCTATAAACATGTTACTTCAGTTGAAAGAATAATGATGAGCTAGTTTCATAGGTATTTCACTGTGACTCTAACAGGAGAATAAAGCTTTATTCATTTATTCCTTCTCTTCTTTTTTCTGCCTGCCCCCCACTCTTCATTGAAAAGAAATGAGAGCCACATGGATACCTTCCCATATTGCACATATACATACCACCTTCTTTTCCGTGAGTCAGAAAGCACAAAGAAATGCAAAACTAAAACATGAATATTTGAAAGGCAAGTATTTGTTGGATAATAAAAGCTACATAGCAATTCACAGTCAAATACGTAAGCTCTGTTTTCTGTGGTTCAAGGACATAGCAATACAACAGCACTAATACAACTATATTACAACAGGGTTTTTTTGTATTTTTTTCCATGTTATTTGTACTTTTCTCATTACTTATCAATTGTCTAGATTTTTATGGTCAAAATGTAACAAGGCAAATATATATCTGCCAGAAAACCTGCAAACAGAAATGGGTTTTGCAAATAAAACACACAATTATTCAGTTTCACACCACCGATGAGGTCACTGCTCTGCTGACATAAGCAGTGCTTTCTCATGCTGTGCATCAGAAATTTTTAAAAAAGTTACTAAGGGATATGTAGCCTGATGAAGTTTGCTGATGACACCAAGTTGAGTGGGGAAGTAGACACTCCAGAAGGGAGAGCTGCTCTGCAGGAAGATCTGGATAGGCTGGAAGAGTGGGCCAGCAAGAACCTTATGAAGTTCAACAAGGAGAAGTGTAAGGTCATGCACCTGGGAAAACATAATCTGGGAGTGCAGCACAGACTGGGATCCACCTGGCTGGAGAGCAGCTCTGTGGAAAGGGACCTGGGGGTCCTGGTGGACAGAAAGCTCAACATGAACGAACAGTGTGCTGCTGCGGCCAAGATGGCCAACAGGATGCTGGGTTGCATCAAAAAGGGCATCGCCAGCAAAGAGAAAGAAGTCATCATCCCACTCTACTCAGCGCTTGTCAGGCCACACCTGGGGTACTGTGTACAGTTCTGGTCCCCACTATAGAAAAAGGATGTGGACAGGCTGGAAGGGGTCCAGAGAAGGGCCACCAGGATGATCAGAGGACTGGGAAGCTGCCATACGAGGATAGACTGGGAGAGCTGGGTTTGTTCAGCCTTGAGAAAAGGAGGCTCAGACACAAGTTGCTCTTGGGAAGATTCCGATTGGACACCAGAGGGAAATTTTTCACAGTGAGGACAGTCAACCATTGCAATAATCTCCCCAGGGAAGTGGTTGACTCCGCCATGTTGGACACCTTCAAGAGTCATCTGGACAGGGTGCCGGGCCATCTTGTCTAGAGTGCGCTCTTCCCAGAAAGGTTAGGCTAGATGATCCCTGAGGTCCCTTCCAACCTGGGATTCTGTGATTCTGTGTGTGTGTGTAAAATAAATATTAAACTCTTTAGACTGTATTTAATTAGTACTTCCACACAATTACTAACAAATTAGTTAATACTAGATAGAAGTACCGATTTTGCTTTTTAGTAGCAGCTCTTGGAAATACAGGGGGACAAAGAAATTGTATGGTATTGTATTATTCAAAAGCATAAAGTGCATCTAACTGACAAGGTTTCATAATTTTCCAACCAACTCTACTCAGAAAGGAGAGTTACACTTCCTAGTCCTTTTAAAGAAAAATGTTTTTCCTCTCTTCAGCCAAAGTATTGCAGTAGAACGGTACTTTAGTTTAAAAAGTACTGAGGCTGTTTCCATTCTTCTGCTTTAAAGTCTTTCAAGTGCAGCTATTTCTGTAGCCCTCTGGTAAGTACATTTTGCTGCCTTAGCTTTGTGTGAAAAGGAACAAGACTAGGTCAAGAACGCAAAACAACCCTGTGCCATAATGAACAGAAGACCTGACCAGTCCTGTCTTTCTAAAGCTGTGTTGCATATTAATATCTTAATTTTTTCTGATAATATTTTGGTATTATTTTCACACTATATTTCATAATGACAACTTTTGCTTCATAAATGTATACACACACTGGAAAAAATAAGTGAAAAATATTCAGGAAGAAATGTGTTTTCCTACAGTAATAGCAATTGACAGCAAATAACTGTCACCCTATTACCTCAATTTTTCAAAGAATGCATTTAACATCATTATTTCTAAGGCATGTTATTTGATTTCATCATACAGCTGAGCAAAATCTTGCATTTGAAATGTCTTACACTCAAAAAGTGACACTTAGCTGATAAGAGGTGTGTTAAAAACACGCATGCTCAAAGCTGTACACCAGGGAAAGATATGGTCACAGCCACACAAAGTTTATACTGAAAAGACACGGAGAGCAACTATTGCACTGGATGTACTCTGAAGTGTTACAGCCTCGCTGTGGCCCCTTCTTATTTTTCCCATGTTAAGGAGTAGCACAAGAGGTGAGACTACTTGATTTGAATATCAGCCCCATTACATAATTAGCATATACATCAAGGATTTGTTAGAAACATAATAAAAGGCAAGTGAATTTATACTGCAAAGTATCCCGCAGGAATAAAGTCCCTTTTAAAGTACTAAATCTAATATCTTCATTAGGAGATGTATTAATGATAAAGTGCTATTAGTGTCACCGCTATAAAAAAATCGCATGAAATCTTATTTATTGTATTTCACCCTCTGTATTCTAGGAGAAGCACAGCAACGTGTTTGGATTTGGATTAAATGATTGTAACCATCAAAGTTCAACCTTTTGACAACGAGCTGAGAAGCCCTACTTCGCACTGCAGCCACTTGAAGCCAATACTATTTAGAGACATACCTAGTAGAAAGACAGGAAGGTAACAGAAAGCTGAGTTGCCCATTTCTTCAAAAAACCTGTCATAAAGTCCTCATAAAAACACAGAGCATACTTTTCTCTAAAGGGCTTTGTACTGAAATGTGATTGTCAGAAATACGCGCATATTTTATCCTGCTCACCTCCACAAAAGTGTTTACAATCATAGCCGATTTATTCAGTGGCGCTGCCAATACAGCTATGAGGAAGTACAAAAGATCTGCTGTACTTCAGGTGTATCACCTTTACTTCTTAGGTTACAATTCCTTTAGCTCAGGGAGTAATTGGTGACAGAAAAGTGGACTAGAGTTGGCCATCAGAAGCCATCTAGTCTATCCCCTCCCTAAGCAACCACTGCTAGTAACCCCATGCCGTGCCTTCCCTTTCCCCATCAAGCAGCGAATGATTCTCCAAACTAAGACACTTAAACGTCTGTGACTCTGTAAAATTATTTTGGGAACATGTAACACCATCCTGAAATTAAGACAGCTTCAGCAAGTTATGGTCACCATTACAGAAAGCTTCCCGATCATACCTGTATCTTGGGGCAGTTCAAATGCAACTCCAAGCTAAAGCAAAAGCTTTAGTAAATTCCAAGAAGCAGTAACCTGAGGTATCTAAAAATGGAGTCGTTGTATCATTCGAGACTTAATCTACAGAGTGTGTTATAAGCTGCCACTAGAGTACTTTCCACCTGCACAAAAGTCTCTGATCTTCCTTGACATTTAACAGTCAATCCCCATCCTAGTCAGACGGTCAAAAGTACAGCCTTCAGACTGTGTTCTTCCAACTTAAGCAAGGAATTTCGAGCCACAAAGATCTGATGACACAAACTGGACTTCTTTACCTGGTTACATGCTGCATTTGCTTTATAGTGCTTTACAGAGCTGCTCTCCCTTTCATACGATACTTTCTTGTTACTCTATTTATCCCCTGACATTGTATTGTACTGCTGATTACTTTCTCTCTCAGTTTCCAAGATGCCTATTGACAACGACAAGCAAAAGGATGATAAGGCCCCTGCTTTTGATTTGGATTACAGGATGTGACCTCCATGCAACTCTTGTTTTTCAAGCATAAACTGATTCTAATATTGGACATACCGAAATACTTTAAACCAGTCACAGACTAGATTAGGTAGGAGATTCAGGTTTGTTAACATCTTAGCTACCTGTCCCCCCTTAAAAAAACCAAACCAAACCCAAAACAAAACACTAACCAACGTGCCTTATTCCAGTCAGGCCTTACTCTCTGTCTACTATCATGCTACTCTTTTTCTGCTCAAAACTAGATCTTGAATATAATTGTCTGTTCTGTACGTTGATGTTGCAGAAGACTTGCATAGATAAATATACTAGTTTCTCCATCTCCCCTAAGGTTAAACCATAATAAAGACCAAAAGAACCTCCTGGTTGTCACAACCCCATCATGACTTGAAACTGTATATCAGAAAATTGCATCTTCAGTAACATGCAGCACACGCCTCACTTGCCTTTGAGAGGCAAGTTTACTGTTTGCTGGGATCCGGGAGGAACTGGCCTTCTAACTCTTGAGCCTTGTCGATACTTTGTCCCAGTCACACTGTGCACAGGTGGTCCTTCTCAAGTCTGGCCTTTTATGACTTATCTGGAAAGCCCCCTATTCCCTTCCATCAAGGCAGTATCTGTATCTGTTTACAAAGAGGCTGATACTGTAATTTCAAAAAATGTTCTCAGTGTTCTCAATGTAGGCCTCTAAGATTCATACAGAAATACTTATATACTTCCTCTTGATCTCCCTATTAATGCATATGTACCTTTGTCATTTGGGCTTCATTTGTTTTTCTTATCCATGCCTTTTCCTGTCTTCATGTTGTCAATTTATGTTTCATTTTTTAAATAGAAAATAGTTTATGACTGAACGCCTGGAGGAACGAACCCTGAATGACGTGTGCTTTTGCACTTGTCAATCTTTTCCATTCTTTAGTTTAAGATCTTTTGATCATCTTTATATTTTATATGCCAGCAGCATGTAGTTTAGTACCATTTACATGAACAATAGCATCTAGAGAAGGGTGACAGAGAGGATTACTGGTTCCTGAGAGTTGCTGTCTGCTAGAGATCAGACCTGCATGTCTACCTCCACTACTCCCATATGGGAGAGGAACTTGTAATGTGGCGCTCAGCATAATTAATGTAATAATTACCAACGTTCTCAAATATGCATTTTATTTTGCTTCTAGGGACTTATTTTCTTCTTTTGCATCTTTCACAGCTTATATCCAAGAATGTTTACTGCCTCCATATTGCAATCCCTCTCTACCAACTCAAAATCTAGTCTCAAAATTTTCCTTGCATGTTTGGTTTCATATGAACTATAAATTTCCAGCTCAACTACAAGTTTCTTGCTCTAGACATAAATTTTAATTTTTGCGTAGGACTAACATCACCTGCTCTGAACAGGTCACAGCTTGCTTCTACATGTGTACACTTTTGAGCATAACATCATAATCTGTGACTAAGATATACTAACCTATACTAGTGTCTTGCAGCCCCAGGAAGACACAAAACAACTCCATTGTTATGTTTGCAGTTGGCAATACTCCGGTATTTTAAATATGGGGATTAATTTAATTTCTGATTTGACCGTTAATTAAATGAAGTTTAACGCTGTTCAGACATTTCTCTGTTTGTTAGGCAGAAAGTGAGACTGTCTACTTGGCATAGGCTTTAGCATGCATAACTTGGGTTGTATGCTGCTGAACAGCACTGAGTTAAAAGAAAAACAACCTGCGGCTTTATGAAATCAAAAAGCTGCACACAGTGAGGTCATATCTATTCAAGAGGAAAATATTTTCTCTTAAACCTTTGTGCCTGACTTCTGCTGCCAGAAACTAACACAACTGTTTCCAAAAAGCACCCATCAAAGCCAAAGAAACAGAGAAACAAATAAAACAACTCCTTCAAACCTTCTGTTACGAAACTGAAAATCAATTATTTATTCTCCTAGGTAGTTTGGGAACCTGTCCTCTTCCTTGCTGTCCCTATGTCCAACATAGGCCACAAGCCCATCAGGGCTAGGATCAGCCACTGAAAAGCACTTAATACTGTATACATGATGAATAAATAGTGCAACAATTCTCAAGGTCAAAAGGTGAAAACAAGACATAGCCTTTATGAAGTAGAGGTGATGAAAAAATAGCATGTCAAGATGAAAACTGTGTGAGTATGGACACCTTTCAGGAGAATGGTTTAAAAAAAAAAAAAAATATTTACACTAATTCCTATCCCTTAGCTCTTGAATGAGGAATTGTAATGGTACTATGATTCACTTAGGCCTTTCTGAGCTACTTCACAAATATACCTTATTCCCCTGACTGCTTTTTCCTTCAAGTAAGTGTCTATCCTCATAATGTATTTCTCAGCGTAAACTGTATGCTGATACTGTTTTCAGCAACAGCCATCAGCACTTCACTGGATCAACAAGTAAACCCATACACTTGTTCACAAATATTTAGTTTAGGAAGGTTGAAGATGCTCTTCAGAACCTGAGGAAGTAAGAGTTCTGGACCTCTTTTGTATGTGCTATCAAACATGTAAGACGATACATACTTTAGAAAGGTAAGTGGGAATTTTCCATTAGCATTCTGCCTTTCGGAAGTTCAGTTGTGCGAAGATGCCCAAGAAATAAGAAGAAGCAGAAAGGAATGAACTGATTTAATGAACTGACCTAGAGTATACAATCCAAGCCCAAATGTTAAGTCACAGAATGACTTTAAGCGTTACAATAAATGTTAATCATTATGCATTACTTCAAAAGTCTCCTACTTTTCACTTGAGCTGATGAAAAATATATATTTAAATATATAATGTATTTGAAAGCTAATATGTACACCCATTCTTCTCATGTCTGAGAATACAGGTGACAGGCAAGCACCTTGTTCGCATACCTCTAGTTGCACTAGAACACACCAATACCTATTCAGAGACCCAAGCTCATAGGCAATGCAGAAGAGATTCTCTGGCTGATCAGCGCATGGAGCACAAAAACATTTCTTTACTGAATTCCATTAAGTCAAATGCTGCCCACTCAAAATCAGTAGGTCATATTTAAGTATTAACACCATTATGTTCCAACGCAGAGGTAAACTTAAACTGACCAAAGCAAAAAGAAAAGACCCCTTTGTTGTGACAAGAGTCTGTTTCATAGACCAATTAATATTGGATGAAATTTATAAGACTTCTGTAACACAAAGTTGAAAGCATACAGCGGAGATACTCTCTTTTGCTAAACATTTATGAAGACAATGAATAAAAACCAGAAGCAAACCAGAAAGCATGAGGAAAATGGAAGAATTGAACCTGAAGCTAAAATGGGCCTTAAAATGCAAGTAAGACCTGAAAGCAACAAAAGAAGGTAACCGTCACTTCCCCAGCTGGTCAGAGAAACCTGCGCAGGGTTTTAGGAAAACTCAAAGCAAATCAGTCTGTTGGTGGCTGACCTTCTCACTGGTGACCTAGATTAAATGCGCACGCTGCAGTATCAGTTCAAGTATTCAATAAAACTTAATGAATTTGGCAAGTAATGAATTGCTATCACACAACCATATGTTAGGAGTTAAAATTGCTGCAAAAGCTGCTGTGAGGTCAAAGTTACTAGCCATCTTTTGAGTACATTCTCTATATTACAAAGACTAAGCAATGCAGTGGAGAAATCAACCATTTCTTAAAATATCTTTAAATGTAACTGATAAGCAAAATATTTAAAAAGCCCTCATTTGATGTGAATTAATCAATAAATAAGGTAATCAAGTTGAACACGTTTCAGATGCAAGTGCAGAGACCAGAAAACTACTGCAGAGTCTTCCTAAGAGAATTCAGAGTATTCTTAATACTCTCCATCAGTTCTGACAGCTAGAGCTGACTGGTTTGTGTGTAACGTAGAGAAGATTACTGCTTTTCTCCTAATGAAGTGGTATATTAAGAATGCGAACACAATCTTTCTTCTGTGTTTCAGAAGGAAGAGGAAAGTCTCAAGTACTAAATGTAATTCTACAATGTGTACCTAGGACACAACAAACTTCTGCTGTGCCTCATGAATAGCAGGCTTTGCAACGAGCAAAACACTGCAGAGTAAATCTCTTACAAATGAAACATTCTCGTCCACGACCACTAATCCCCATGAGCTGGAGCAACTTGCTGCAGACTGACCGTATAAAGATGAATTAAAAGGCCTTGAGCTTTTTAGACTATGTTTGGCCTAGATTCTTTCATTGAGGACCTGTTCTTTTTTCTCAGGCTTCTGTATGCTTATCTCAGTGAAAACTGTATTTAACCACACACTGTTCCATTATTTAGGAACCAGCTCAGAAAAAACACAGCATTTGGGATGCAAATGTGCATGCCAAACTGATTTGGGATTCCCATAATGCAAACTAATGGTGTTCAGGTATGTGCCCTAATGTATATGTAAAACATGCTTTTCATAGACAACACTACATATATACACAAGCATACATATAAGCATATTAAATGTACATATGTATATTATATAAGCATATTATGTTTTATATATGAAAAGCATTGCTATAGGTATGTGAATGTGCTGTTTTGGCTGAGAAGGGGCTAATTCTCTTCACTGTAGTGCCTGTGGTGGTCAGGGACCCTTCCAGCTTCCTGCGCTTTGCCATGTGGGCGGGGGCTGGGAGGGGCGGGGCCACGCCCAGGGCAGCGGCCCTGACTGGCCAATGGGATGCTCATTCCATACCATGTGACGCCATGACCGGTACATTAACGGGGCAGTCGGGGTGTGGGGAGGGGGAAGTTGTGGCTTGGGGACTGGTGGTGGTGTCCGGTCAGTGGGCAGCTGCGTCACATGCTGTTTGTTTTGGTGGTTCATTCCCCTTCCCCTCCACCCTGGGTTTTGCACCTCTCATTGTTTTGCTTTCCATTGCATTTTTGTTGTTGTTTTATTTTAATTATTAAACTCTTTTTATCCGAACCCACGAGCGTTACCCTTCTGATTCTCTTCCCCATCCACCAGTGGGGGAGCGAGCGAGCGGCTGTGTGGGGCTGAGTTGCTGGCTAAACCACAACAGTGAAGCATATTATTGTGTATAGTAATATCACATATCTATTGTATAGATAAATACATACTATATACATCTTAAATACAAATCACTAACTAGATGTTTAATTGTAAAATAACCATTAATAATTTTGGACAAAATCTGCATTTCTTCATAGCCTTTTATGTCTTCTGCTAGAGGTTGCACAGGTATAGCAGAACTTAAGGCATCTCAAAATGAAAATAGCAGGTGAGAAATTAAAAACAAATAAAATAAGGGATTCCTTGCAGTACCTATAGCTAAGTGGTAGAATTCCTTCCCAAAAGATATTGTACATGCTAGAGTTTACCTGAGGTGAAAAAGTGATCAGGGGAAAAAAAAACCAAACCAAAACCCACCTCAATGGCCAGTAAATATAAAAAAGACTAATCCTGGATGATCAAAAGCAAAATATAAACCACTTTTCTCATTTGATGATGTATGTGTGGGAAAAAAAAAATCTCAAGTTGTACATATACCTGTTCCAGTTGTGAGATCCACCTTTGGCTGGATGGTAGAATCTGTTTTCTTCTCAGAAACTTGTTGCTAATTTTTTTTACCTCTATCTCTACATACCCATACATTTGTTTTTGTAGGTGCTAATACAGCATTACTTTTTTCTGTTTAAACTCTGGAATTGCAAATTTCTCCACCCATGCTTACCATGATCTTTTTTAACTCTACCAAAGAGTAGAAATAGGTCTAACAGTAATACATTTCTCACGCTATACTTGCACTAGTCAATGGTTGCATATGGAATTACCATATTATTACATGCTTCCTTGAAAAATTATAACACACTTCACATTTTGCAAGTATGATTGGAAAATGGTGCTCCTTTCTGGTTTTAAGCTATATTCCTCTAGTGCTACATTTATTGGCTGATTGGTGTCTTCACAATCTTTTCCACACTTGTTTAGAATTATTTAAGTTCTTAAATAATCCAGCCTTTACTCTTAATGTATCTTCAGCTTTTGCATCATATAATCTTTTACAACACTAACTCCATGCAACCTAATGGGCTGGCCTAAATCCATCAATACCTGCCTTTCACATCCCCAGAGAAAACTAATGATAAGAGGTCTCTTGTTTAGAAGGAACTTTCTTTGGTAACCACTAGATAAACTTTTCTGATGGGTACCCATAACACATAATCTAATGACGGACTTCATTAGAGAGTAATACCAATTTAGTATACAGATATTTATATGGAAGCTAATATGGTGAGTAGAAAGACAGCAATTTGACAGAAGAATATGCTTATGTTCCTGTAAGAATATTAGCCTTCACCAAAGGTATACTGTGCTGGTATTCTACCTGTGCCAAACCCAAACTGAACTGGAATCCAATTGAAATTAAATACCTGATATTCTGACTTTAGAAACTTATCACTGACTTCTCCAATGAACACACAAAACCTGCAAGATGTGCTTGTTCTCCTACTGTTCTTCAGACATCTCAGTTAAGTACTGAAGTGTTCACGTCCCCTTTTTACAAAAACGTGCAGATACAGAGTGGCCAACCCACGTGCCAACACAGGCACTTGCTCTTCAGCTGTCTCCAGGACATTCACAGAGACATTTGTAACACCAGCAATCCTTGGCTGACCCTACAAAGAGCTTACCTGAAAAACTACCTTCTTCAAACACTTATAAAATGCCGTTGAGAACCTCGTAGATCCTGATAAGAAGTGTTTTGTATGCTGCTGCTGAGCACTGTGACTGTCAAGCCCCCACACTTATCATGCCACTAGTGACCATGACTAATACCGGTACGCAGAGTTGGGTAGAATATTTTGGTTTAAGTCTCCCAGACAAGTACCTTAATCTTTGGACATCATATGCTCTATGCTCTTCATTGTACTGTATTAGAAATCTAATTTAAAAAAAAAAAAGGTTTTAAATAGAACATAAATGGCCACTATCAAGCTCATTTGCCGTCAATGTTTTAAAAGCTTTATGTTTAGATAAAAAAAAAAGGGGGAACTTAATTTGATACCTCACAAAAATGCTAGAGGTAAAAACCCCATAAAGACAAAGAAGGACTTCAGTTCTTGGGAGTTCAGGATTAATTTTTTCCTTCTTAAATATTAAATTAATTAACAAGTATAGCTTTCAGGCATATTCAGCAAGAATATAAGCATTTGTTAAAATTTTGGAATATATTTAAATTATGTTTAAATGTTTCAGTGAAAAAGGTCAACAGTGGCACTAATGAAAATATCACACAAACTATAGGCAATTTCAAAAATAATGTTTACAAGCACTGAGATGACAAACTGTTCTTTAGAATGAAACCAACAAAACAGTATTTCACCTATTATGGAGACTAATAGTTTCATAACAAAAATACGCTAAGGAAGGCTAGAAAATTGGACTACAAATATCACAAAAAAAATCACAAAAATAATTTTATCATTTCAGTTCCCTTATTGATTTACAGTGTTTTCCACTAGATCATTTCTGTGTCTCTCTTTTCAGTCTGTAGAGAGTTAAGGTCTACCATATAATGGTGGCACCACTAATCTAAAACTTAAAGCAAGAATAACAGCACAAAATCTCTTACCTTTTTCCAGGTCATAAATAGACTGGACAGAATAATTTTTCCCCAACTGATCAATACCTGCATGTTATCAATTTCTGATATAATTTTATCAAACTCATCTTTCTTGTCTCTTTCATACATAAGCAGTACATTTTGACATGGCATCAGTCCTAATTTACCAGAACAAGATCAAAAAACAGTGACACCAAGATAATCAGAATAATTTATGTTCAATCTGAGACTGAATAATTTCATATGAACACATTCATGCTAATGGCATGTTCACATATTTTATGATTTTTTTTTAGACACAACTACTACCAAAGTATTTTAAATTATCCTAGAGCATCAACAATTTGTAGTTTATCTGCTGGCTTCCAGCTACTACATAATGGGTAATTAGATGTTGAATCTTCTAGTGACTTAGAAAAATAGTCTACATGTTAATTGCTTTTATGAGTCCTTTAATGTAATCTGGGGACAGAAAGAATTTTGGACTGTCTCTGAATAACAACATTACTGGCAGCAAGCTTAATTTCTTTCCCTTTCTTCCCCAGACATTTCTTACAGGTTTTGACAGATTTCTTTCCCTCCTCCCCATACATTATATATACTTTTACCACCACACTGTTAGATTTTCTATTTAATTGCAACCAATGGTCATTGACCATTTTCAATGTAGTGTCCTAGCTACTACTAGATTTCTGCCCCCTGTGAAGATACATCTGCATTTTCCATAGGTTGTTTCTAGTAAAAAACTTTGTTCCTTCTGTCTTGTTTAGCATCCTTTCTTATTAAATTGTAATTGAAAAGTGGACACTTGCTTTCCCTTCTCCTTCCAAATCCTCCCTGTGATCTTTGACTTTCCTACAGAGAGGGAATCATGAGCAATCTCATGTTGCTCTTGACAGGCTGACAGTGGTGAACCTTTTGGCAAGAAAGCTACTACTGCCACAACTCAGACTGCTAGAGGCTTGACTTAGAATGTTGCCTGTAAGCACCTCAAGAAATGAAGTGAATGCCTAGATCTGAATGGTCAAAAGTGCAATGTTTGTGTGATTTAGTTGAGAAAACATTGATTGAATTTGAGAAAATAGAAAATAAAAAACCCACAAAAATTAAAAACCTCCAGAATAGTCAAAATTAGCATGGGAGTGTACAAACACAGGTAACTCCAGAACACTACATCAACAGCACCAAGTATGCCTAGAAAAAAAGGTATATGAGTAAGACAAGTATATAGCTACCTTTCTCAAAAACATGTTTCCAGTCTCCACCAGCTTACAGTATTTTGTAGTCAGGAGGGTGGGTGGAGGAGGGTGGGTGGGTGTGGGTGTGGGTGTGTAACACAAATGTAGGAAGAGAAAGAATTTGAACAAATAAATAAATCACATGGGAAAAGAGTAAACCACGGAAATGCATATATGAATATATGCTGCTATAAGAAAGTAACCTTTCTGTGATGCTTTCCACTTTGGCCCCCCAGGTAAACAGAAAATATTTTCTCCTCAAAATTTTTCTCTCAATCGTTTACATATGTCAGCTACAGGATACTCCAGAAAGTTCACAAGTTCCCATAAATTTATGATCCTCCTTAACCACCTACTGTAACAATGATGCTAGTCAATGGCAGGAGAGTGGGCTACAAGAGACAGAAGTTTCAGAGCAGATTGTCCTAAATACGGTAACTCATCAGCATAAAACAGAAGCAAGCTACTCATTAACAAAAAGAAATCACAAGTCTTGACATTAACTGTAAAAGGGTTTTCCTTCTCTGTTTTGTTATGCTTTTGGGCATGTAACATGGAGGCATGCGGTAAATTCCACAACTTTTCTGACACCTGTGCATTCTCGTTATTCATGTATAGAATCCCAAAATTCCCTCTTTGAAAGCCCTATGCAAATCTCACCATATTAAGTGCCATGCTTATCAAGTCTTCCTAAAGAATTATCTTTAATCACAGAACTCTTGAAGGGAAGAAAAACTATCAAGAAGCAGTCTGCTACTGTGAACAACCGGCTTCTGGGTTGTCACTTAGCTCTTAGAAAAACCTATAAAACCAGAATCTGCTTCCAGAATATACCTAAAGAGCCCAGTTGAAACTGATACCTGGATTGTCTTCAGAGAACGTGTAGAAGAGAGGGGGATGGAGGGGGGAAGTGTTGATGCACAGTTTCTGACTGAAGTCCAGTACTTACTGGAATGACAAAACTTCAGTCTTACCAGTGTTTATTCCATCCTGTGCCAAAATGGTTTGACTGAAGCACAGACCAACCTCTATCGAACTCTGTCATGAAGAGAATTACTAGCCCTAGGACTGTGTAAAAACAGGTAGAAACGAGTGCTTTGTAGGGGGAATGATTAACCAACACAGCTTTTCAACATAAAAGGAGATGCAGGAAGGCCGATGCTGGTTGGCATGAGGAAGGAGAACACTTTTTCCCTGAAGAGCTCTACAAATGGAGGAAGCAGCGTGAACTCGGGGTCCTGCCCCTAGATTCAACATGACCAGGACTGTACACATGTCAGTCCTCTTAACTTTTTGACTTTTAAAAGTCAGCTTAGTCTAATTTTTGCAAGCTTTCCTGCTCCTGATCCTACTGCCACTTAGTTACACCTATGATCTACTAAAATATCACTGTTATTACAGAGGTATTTAAGTAACAATAAGAAACACAGAAAGAGGAGATTACCAACATACAGAACTGTCCAAAGCAGGCAGACAGATCTTTTTGCATAAGGGGTTATCAAAGTTTAGAGTACAACGTAATACTGTATTACATATACTATTGGTGAGCTGCAATCAGGCTGCGTGCAGGTTAGTAAAAATCAGAACAAGAAAGATTTATAATTAAACTAATCAAAATCTTACAGGCAGTATAATAAGTACTTCTGAATTTTTCATGTGGCATGCTGAATCTTAAATTTTGAGAAGTACTGCTCTACACGATACAAGCACCATATTGGGCTCCATCAAATAAAAGTCTATATCTTAAAAATCTCAGTTCCTTGAAACAAATCTGGTTGTCAGACTATAGAGACTGATGTGGAGTGCTGAACGAAAAATTGACCTTTGTGTTAAGAACCAAAGGGCTTTAAGAAAGTATTATGGCATGCAGAGTCATTTGAAACTACAATAATCCATGTGCTTACCCTCCAGTGCTTAAGCAAATTTTTATTCTAAATATACAAGCAAAAAAACCACCCATACCCAGTCGAGTAAAGGGTTCCCACAAGATTTCTATCAAAATAATTTCTTAAAAAAACAGAGAAATAAAACCCCGCCACAAACTTTTCTTTTTGTAGCTTCATAATAGGATGATGCATCAGTCTGCTTACTCATATAGCATTAAATATATACATTCTATGATCTGCTGACACAAATGAAATAATTTAATATTTTTACAGTTTCAGCTCTAAAATGTTGCCTTAATTTGGTGGAATTAAGATGTTCTATCCATTTTAATGTGTACCTGCCCTCAGATGCTGACATGTAAATTATTTAGAAGCTAGTATTATCTTCTAAGACAGACGTCACTAGTCAACATACACTCCCGGTATCCACAGAATTCAACCGCATATACACAAAAATGAAACTTTTCTATAAATACTTCTTAAGTATTTTTAAATTACCTTAGATCTAAAAGCTACACTCTCTCTTCACACAGAAGCATCACTGACTTTGCTTTATCAAATGAGCCTGGGAATACAGTGGGGAAGAAGGCTGTGCCAACTCTATTGGGGTCAAGTGGATTGAAGTCTGCTTGCACTATCTGAATCACACATTGGCAGATGAAAAGACATGCCTTTTACCATCTGTAAATTTTAATGCGCCAGATTTTGGCTGCCATGCAACCTAAAGCATTTACTTCACTGAGGTACACAGACAGCAAAAAGGACACAAGAAGTTTTTATCTAGATTTAAGCTGGCAGCACTTGATAAAATCAGTTTATGCTACAGTTTAACTGTTTAAAACTTAAGCACTGAAGCAAATTTCGCAACCATATAGAGATGTTCTGATGAAAAAAAGCACTGATTGTCTTTTGATGTCTCCTTGGCTTATTTTCTGCATTTTAGAAGAAAACAAGTATGTGGATTTTTACAATGGCCTTGAAAATGCCATCTCACTAAAACTGAAGATACATACAAATGTCTGATCCTTTCAGGGCTTGTAGTCTCAAAAGACCACTGCAAATGCAAATTCCTATAGTTGTTACTGAGGAAACAGAAACAATGAGGAGAATAAGAATGGCAGTAGCGGTGAGGACAAGAAACAAGATATGCGGTCTTCCTTGCAGCAGGGAAGCTGGAATCTAGTTCTATTTTGCAATAAGAAGTCATGTGGTAGACTGAGGATAACTTCAATCAGCTCTATAAACCTCACAGTCTATTTTAAGTGGCCATGATTTATGCTTTGTTCAGAAATAGTATACAGTGGTGCAGCAAAATACCTTTGGCATATTAATACATTTGCCCCACTGCTCCCCCCTGTAGTCTTTAATCCCATTCGTGTTAACCCCTTATTTCTCCAAAATCTGTACCGAATAAAAGGACACTATATTTTCCCTATTCCGTCAATGATTTTTAAGGAATTTTTTTTTTCTTGTCCATCAGATGTCTACTGAAGCCAGAAGGGTTTACACTTTTGCATTGTTCCTTTTCTCTTGGCACTAGCACAAATGAGAAGGTATTTCAAAACTGAAAGCCGAACACACACCACACGCACCCCCAAATTTGAGTGAAAAAGTACACAAAAGGCAGATGTGGAGACAAGTTGTCTATCTTATTGCTCTCATTTCAGTTTGACTGCTCTTTTGTAATTTTTCCTTGTTTTCACGTTTAACTTCAAGAGCCATAAATATCTATCTGAAGAATTTACATTATCTAGGATGAAGAATGTTTAAAGAAATTCTGCAGATTAGCTGAAATTTTGACCAGTTATACTCCAAAATGGAGGAAATTCCTTCACAGATATGTGAGAAGCAAAATCTACCATTTCTGGAACAGAAGGAGGAAAAGCAGCAAAGCATGGCAGTCAGAGATGCTGTAGTTATTGTGGAAAAGCCTTTAAGCAAATGCAAATCTGGTGGAATCAAACTATCTGAATATAGGGAAGAACAAACGAAACATGAGATACACAGATCAGATTTGAAATCATACTTTTCATCTAACTAAAGTAATTCTAATACCTATTGAAAACAAAAGAGAAATTCTAAACTGCAAGACTGTTTCTTCATTTTGTTCTTTGAGCTGCTCTGTAAGCAGCATTAACAACACCAAACATCTAGAAACTTTAAGAAAAAACAACATCTTCCAAAACTAGAAAGGTTTGAATTGTGAGCACTGTGGCTACTGAAAAGCACGAGACCGTTTCCCGCAAAGCCATCCCCATTGAACGACATTTACTTTCCTGTTCCAAAACCCGTTTTGATATTGCAACTTATCTTTACCCCGGAGAAAGTGAAAACACAGGTGCAAACTCAGCCTTCAGGCCCTCCGCTGCAGCTCTCCTGACCACTGCGGCCACTTTCCGCACTCACACATATTCAGCTTTCTTGTTACCGGAGACAATGAAAGAAAAGCACAATTGTCATACACATACAGAACACAGGCATTTGCAAATGTTTTTCACATGTCAGAGATCAAAATATTTTACAAGACAGGTACTTAAAGGTACCACACACATATACGTAGTATCTCACTGTACCGCATACAATTTTATCTATTTGCAGATCTTCCCTAGCAGTGACCATTACAATGCACTTGCACAGACACTACAAGTCCACTGCAGTGGAGGGAACAGACTAAATATCCCAGCTCTGTTTTCTATGATTTTCAATTAAACTTCCTTTTCTGTTGGAACATGGATCACCTGCTCCACCATGCATACTTCTGTATTATTAATTTGTTAGCTTGCTCAAATCACAGTTGAAAACCTTTCAGCCTTGGTTTGCAGCAATAAATTCAACTGACATCTGAAATTTGGAACGCTCACTTAATATTGATTCTGAATGTAATAACAAGCGACATGACCTTTTGGAGGGTGTAAAATATGGCTGCCACAACATCTGTGCCACATTTCTTGCTGTTTAGTAATATGCTCTAACAGCATGGAGCTGGCATCGAAGTTAAGCTTTATTATCAAGCAGATCACTCCATCTCTCTGGCTTCATTTAAAAAAAAAACAACACACAAAACCTTACACCTCACTCTACCCCAAAAATGCTTCCCACATCTAGACCTTGTGCAAACATCACTCTTTCTAGGATCTAATTTATCTTGCAGTAAGAAAAGAGGTATTGGACCCTTCTGTCAGACATGGCAATTCCAGCAGACTGAAAATCAGTATGTCTTTAGTCAGTGAGAAGGAGAGATTTTACATCAAGTATCCTAACCAAATATCTATCAAGTTACACTGTTTACAGTTATCTTCCTATATATGAGAAAATACCTTTACATCTTTCCTTCTATTCTGACAAAAAAAAAAAAAAAAAAAAGAACACATTAATACCATTTCTGTGTGCTCTGACACCACAAACGCCATTTTAATTTAGCATTACCCCAGGATACCTTGAACTAATTTTGCTAGGCTGGATACAGAATTGGTTGCATCTGATTTCCTTTCAGTAGTTTCCTTTGAAGTGTTGGGATCTTTAAAATATAGTTCAAGTAGGCAGAATATCAACTTCTGTACTTTTAAAACCCAATTTAAATAACTTCAAATTATCCAAGCAGTCTAACCAAGTTTCAAAAACAGAATTCTGCTACAGAAAACACCCCTTGAAACAGAAAACATTCTTTATAATAAGTATCTAATTTTTTTGTTGACAAAACAAGGAAACTGAAACAATGCATCCTTTTATCCTTACAAACAACAATTCTTTTATCTCTTAATGAATAGTAAGTACAAGGAAGCAAATCGTTACCATGACATTTTATTTTTGTATTTTGTGATTTTAGTTTCTAACTTGGTAGCAGCTAAAATTTTAAATGCTTTAAAACTTACCCCTCAAGTCTACAGTTAAATAAAGCTTATAAATAAAAGACCCGTTGGCACTCTAAAAAATATGTGTAATACAAAGAACAAGAAAATATTTTATTTTTAAAATTCTTAATAGACCCTGTGCTGCAAGCTTTGCTAGTATATATACCTGTACGGGCCTTGTGGCCAGGTGGCCAGTACAGGTACAATCTGTATCAAGGAGGACAGGAACACCTCACAGTTACACACTGGAACCAGAGAGCTGTTCTTTTAGTAAATGTTTTATAAAAAATTACAAAGACAAAGAATTGAAGTATATAAAAATATACCAAGTACATAAAAATACTCCTTGTGACATAACCCTGGGATAGTGGGAACAGATTCCCAATATGTAACTTTCAAAAGGCATTAAATATCATGTTATACATGTACTGACACATACTAATTCACGCATATTACATTTTATACATATATGTATATTTGATTATCACTGAAGGCAGAATTACTCTTTAATGATTAAGACTTAGAATTTGAAATTCATATAGATCAATTATATATATACACACTATCATATGAAAATGGCTAGTTCCTGCCTTTCTCTCCCCTGCTCTGAACATAATTTAATTTTATTATAAGATCAGCACCTGAACCAATCAGGTCTCCCATTGTGCTACAACAGATGAAGCTGAAACTATAACAAAACATGGTAAAAGGCTGCTTGGGCAAGACGTGAGAGAATGACTAAAAGAAAGAATTGTTAAATTGTTTCAAAGACAATGAAGTATGGGACTCATTTGAAGGCATCAGAGAATGAAATAAAATACTTTAAAAGCTGTAACTGACATTTGAGTTCCCTCCAATCTCATAATTAGCAATTATCATAGAGGAATAAATGCCATGAAAGGTGAAAGTAGGAGAAAAAAGTGTTATTGAAAGACCCGGACACCCCATGGGTTTGGTCTTTACCCAAGCTTCTATGTTACATACAGAGTGTCCAGAAACTTCAGCAGTTTAATCTCCGCTTAGGTGTATTTGAAACCTGCACACCTCAGCTGCATGACAGTTGTTCTATCGAAGAGCAGTATTTAGAAGTCCTACAAGATGGCATCAATTGAAGTACCAGAGGTAGCCATGCACTTACAGCTTCGGAAAAGATTTCTCTCTATGCAATCGTATTAGACTTGAGAGTTTAACTGCACAGCCAGGCTTTTAAGTTTTAAGTAGTATATACCAAAACCATTGTGATTTGTCTCAAGAGTTGCAAACATGTCTTCCTTAGAGGCTTAAATCTACTGCTTCTCTGCACCACAAAACTAGCTGCCCTCCTTACTCAGATGCTGATGTGAGGCATCAGAAAAAGCAGAGGTAAACAACCACGAATTGGATTACTCCTACATTCTCAGCTAAGATAGAATTCAAAACTAATCTGATTATATGTGTATTATGAGGCACTAAGAATCTTTTTGCAGCAATTACCAAGCTTCCACACGTAAAAAAGAGCATTTTATTTAGCACTGGGCTAATCTGTCAAGTGGTAAGCTTCAAAGGGAATGTTGAGAGCGGGGAAAAGACCCAAACAAAAAACGCCTGAAGTAGGTTCACAAAGCAGGAATATTTCTTTTTTTATTGAACGGCAAATAATTATTTCAGACTTTTAAATGCACTGAATGACTTTGAAATAAAATACAATTTCTCCTTTGGATTTTCAAAACTTAATTCCCAGTGATATAACTTCTGTAAGTTCTGAAAGGCTCCAGAGCAGCAGATGGAAATGCTGTCACTGTTTCTGATATACAACTCAAACTCAAGAGCTCTGGCTGGTTAGGGCAGAGGGAAGGCACTAGCGGTGGCTGACACCTGCCTTAAAAATTCATAGCCAAGATTATACTACAATTACTTTTATGCTTTTTAATTGCAACCAAAATTTGTCAGACAACCAAGTATGAGCTATATGTTTGTATATCTATAAAACAAGGCTGAAAATTAATAACTGAAGAAGTAATACAGTATAATGTTCTACATGCATATATGCTCTGCACACCTGTAAAACTAGATTTTTACCAAAGCTGTGAGAGAATATATTAACATAGCTGTAGGAGTACAAGCACGCAACACAGAGTGAAACTCAGAAGTAAAGGAGGAGTGGTAAGAGGGAAAACCACAAGAGGCACTTTCCACATTCCCGCTCAGAAGTGAGGACATTCAGACACTTCCCTCAGGTGTCTGCCCTCTACTGTGCAGAGTTGGGTTACGATCAGGAAAAAATTCAAGTTCAGTCAGAAATTTGTGACATGATCAGGATCACAGAGACATAGTAGAAAAGCATGTATGACTGGAAAAAGGACCACTGATTTACAGAGGACAAGCAAGGGTGAGAAGGAGAGGGATTATCGCTCGGCTGCAGAGAGTACCAGTTTGAAGAGATTAAGAAATGACTAAATTTGCAATCCTGAGAAAGCCTGGGAAGGCAACTAGAAAAAATTTGGACTCTGAACTTGACAGTAGGCTTTGATGTAGTCAAGGAATTGCGAGACAGAACCTCCTGGGGCACAGCCATGGAGGACATGCCTAGGAAGTGTGGCACACAGTGAGGGAGCAGTGAGTCAGGGATGGATGCAGAGGACTGGATAGGGTTTGCAAGGGTGCTGAAAAAACTGATGGATAATGTCATAAGGTGACGCTCACTTGTGAAAAATCATTGTCATGCGGGCAAGCCTTTGCTAGCATTATGTTCATCTAAGAAAGGCAACAAGGAGAACCTGGGCAACTATAGGCTGATCAGCTTCACCTAGAATCATGCCTGGAAAGAATTTGAACTGTGTGTCTTTGAAGACCTTTTCCAAGAACATCAATGACAAGAAGATTATCAGGAACAGTTAACCCAGGTATACCAGAGGACACACCATGCTTGACCAAAATAATTACATTCTGCAATGAAATGACTGGCTATGGAAGTGAGAAGAAAGCAACTGATGTTGCACTTAATTTTAATGAACCTTTTTACACCCTCTCCCACAGCATTCTCAACTGCAAGCTGAAGAAATACTGTTTGGACAAATGGACTTTTTGATGAGCCAAAAACTGGCTGAATTGCTGGGCTCAAAGGGCAGGAATTAATGACTCAGTGTCCAGCTGGCACCCAATAACAAGCAAAATACTGCAGGGGTACTAGAGCCTGTGTCATTCAACATCTTCATCAGAGGCCCGGAAGAGAGTACACTGTCAGTATATTTTTGGTTGGTGTTAAATTGGAGGACTGGCTGACACAACAAATTGCAGAATATCAATCCAGAGGAACCTTTAAACTCAGGGAATAGCCCACAGAGGCATCATGATGTTTTGCAGGAAAACACATAGGTCCCCAAAGGTGGTGGAATAATCCCAAGAACCAATACAAGCTGGGAAGTGAACAGCTGAGTGGCAGCCTTGCTAATGTCTACTGTCTAGTTCTGTAAAATTCACTAAAATCTACTCTGTGACCTGAGCCTTTGCAGGCAAGGGAGAATCCTCTCTGTTGCTCTCAGTAAGCAAGGAAAAATTAAATGAACTTCCATTTTCAAATATCATAACATATTAGGAATACAGTGGTATGCAGGTTGGTTTTAAAAAAAAAAAAAAAAAAATCATTACCTTCATGTAATTCTTGCCCTTTATACCAATCAATTAGCAAATATCAGTTTCAGCAATATCCGGCAGTCTTCATTTTTAAATTGACTCCAAAGACTGGACGATTGCCTTGGTAGCTATTTACAACTAGATGCAATAAAACGAAAAAGGACTTGCAGCTAAGCACCGCAGCTCTAGCATCCAGCTAGGTACCTGCGATTCTCCATAGATAATATAGCAAGAACTAGATAACTCAGAAGTGTGAGTAGAAGCAGCAACAAAACTCCAGAGGCTTCTCATAGAACTGCCTTGAGTTAGTCAACAGGAAGCACGGAGCAGCCTAAAGTATCCAAATCCCATCCTACCTCTCCTTCCCTGCAAAGCACAGGCACGCTAGTCAGTGTTGCAGGATGCACGTCTAGGATCTAGACTTCTGAATGTTTACATTTACAAGCTGGGAACACTTAATCCAAAACGCAACCTACAAAAAATGGGATTTAAAAAAAAAACAAACAACCCCAAAATAAAAAGTGTAAATAGGCAGTTAGAGCATAATCATAAACAAAAAGTACTAATAATGGAGACTGAGATGAATACTAGTCGTATGAGATGTAAAACTGCATGTGTTTTATAAAAACAAGTAACCCTGGCTCCAAAGAATAATCTTCACGTTTTCATCAAAATATAAGTATATATGAATCTAAAATTAACTACACATAATGACAAAATACAGTTAAATTCCATGGATGCCAGCAATTCAAATTAATCACATTTGTAAATTACAAAGTAGCATAAGTGCCACTAATACAGAAACCAGTGGTGGTATACACCAAGCAATATACTGCCTACCACAATATATTTACTTCAAGAACTGTATTCCCAAAACTGCCGTCTCTTTTACTGAGATGTCAGGTACAGACTCTGTCACAAAGCTTTCTGTAGTGATACAGAAAATCCACAGACTCATACAACACGTAATTTGAGTTCATAACTACAATTTGACTTCCAGATCCAAAAGGTAAACATCTGAAAAACAAAGCAAAACCAAAACACTGAAAATACCTTTTCGAAGAATTCCCAGCTAAACTTAAGGAGAGTCACTTTCAGATAAACTCAAGAATGTTTCTTTGTCTCTACGTTGTCTTCAAGCTGCAAAAAAATTCCTTCAAAAGAACTTACCTGCATCAGCTTCAGTGCTCTTTCGAGAAGCATAACTGTGAAGAATGTGCCCCAGCACAGTACTTTTTGAAGTACTATCAAGATATTCACTTCTGTGGTCAAGATTTGTTTCAAAGAAATCTTTAAATGACAACTGTGACAAATGCTGTTGTCCAGAAGTAGTTTAATAACATTCTAATGCCTCCCTTTTATAGCTCTGCTTCTAGGTTAGGAATGCTGTTGCTTTGAAAATTGTTTATTAGCCATTGTTAAACTTACCTAAATAAAAGCTACGTCAAGGGAAGGTTACAAATAGGGTTACTGTTTCTTATCCAGTTTCTTAAGAATATGTGCAAATCTTGAGAATGCCCATATTTGGGCTGTGTGTCCAAAGTGTCTCCCAGTGCCCTCCATGAAGGGACAGGTGGCAACAAGACAACTGATGCCAAAGGACAGAGCAGAGCAATTAACTAGTGAGGGAATTTCAAAGGAAACACACTCTTCTGTCTTAAGTCAGACATTTAGGATGGGCTTCAACTAATTCTAACAATTTAAAAAGAGATATTTAACTGTAACTAGTCAAGTAGTTACCTCTGAGGTTAATGAACAGGGATACGCACCACAACAGGGATATTTTTCCCATGCCACCCTCAGATGAAGCATGCAGGAGGGATCACTCTGTGCCTGTCAGTTTTACTGATGATTAACTTTGATTAATAGCATATCTTTTATATTAGTTCAAATTAGACAAGATGAATCCTATCTTTATTTTCTTATTTTCAAGTGATAAGATAAGCCCTCAGGCCAGAGGTTATTTGGAGCCTATAGAATGGTAAAACAACGTAATTTGCCTTAGCGTGTCACTTGTGCCACCTCCCTTTAATCTCTAACATATTAGCATATGCTACTCTCTATTACCCTGTTGAATTTGGCACTATTTATGTCTACTGAGTCATGTATGTTCTATTCTGTTAATGTGACTAACCTCCTTATTTGGTATTTTGCTTCAAGCTCCCACTCCTAGAAGGAGCTGATTATTTAAAAGCCTCGGCGTTACAATCCTCCTAGCTTCAGGAAAAGACTTTTCAAAAAAGGATGTGGGTGCAGTCTAAGGATTTAAAATAAAAAGGCTTCTAAAAATAATCCATTTATAGAAAATAAGCTCATGATATTGTCAGACTTAGCCCATAACCTGTGCTTCAAAATTCTCCTTATTTTTAGACCTGTTATTTAACTATACATATATTTTAACCTTGTTGATGGAAAGGAAAATGACAGCCACAGAATCATCCAGACAAAACACCAACATCTAATTTGCATGTTTACTAGCATTACACATTGAAAGATGAGGACTACTCCCCAGTAACTTCCCAGCTGGTATGATACCATACCAGTGACACCTCTGTATTTCTTTAGGTCATTCTTTAATTCAGTTGCTTTCCTGAGAGGGGAAGCTTCTAACCGGCAGAGTTCTACCCGCTTGCCTAACTTTACTGCAGTACTGAAGGCATATTGGCTGTACGAAAAGACTGGTCTGCTAAAACAGCAGATACAAAACTAGCTCCTTTCATCATCACC
Source organism: Phalacrocorax carbo (assembly GCF_963921805.1). Lineage (NCBI taxonomy): Eukaryota > Metazoa > Chordata > Aves > Suliformes > Phalacrocoracidae > Phalacrocorax > Phalacrocorax carbo. The sequence goes on from NC_087520.1 coordinate 17,965,756, forward strand.
TTGAGAGATTGGGCATACACATGACATTGCACAAGTGCCAAGATGTTAATCTCAGGCTGTGGGTAGAATTTACCTCTCAAAGCTTTATCATTCTATGTCTGTACTAGATAAACCTCACTGTGGATGTTTACTGTGAAAGCCTCATCTACATATCTATTTGCATGTGCATATCAGTCAGTTGGAGAAAAAATAACAGAAGAGAATAGGATTGGTTGACATACTGAGCATGAACATTTATCCAGCGATCATTAATATGTATTCTGAAAATGTTCTTCCATCCCAGTATGCAAGTGGAGACCAGAATAGCAAACAGCAGTGAAATACACCCTCAGAAACCCACGGTTTCCAAGTATTTTCCAGGAACATGAAATCACTAAGAACAGGCAAACACAGGACATTCACTGAAGCCTCTGTAACAATGCTGGCTTTTTGTGCAGGTGAAAACATATTCACTCAGTCAAGTGGAAAAATATTCCAAGCAACTTATTAATCACAAATACAGAACAAACATATCGGTGCAACTGAAAATCATCAGTGCTAATGTAGAAGGCATCTTTGATTAGAAAAGGCTCAAAAATGATTATACAGATGAGCAAGCCTGATTTTGGGGATCATCTTCATTCTGCATCTGACATGTAAATGTAACTATTCTGATAAATTAGAGTAGGAAGCAGCACAGTATAACACCAAAAGTTGTATTTAAGCCTAAATTGATTTGACCAAGTTTTTAGCAAGGAAGCTGTGATTAACTGTATTTATCTGCTGCTCTGCAGACAGGTTGCAAAATGGAGATGTAAAACATGCAAACCATGCTTTGCAGAGTGGGTCAAAACCCCTTCCCTTTATACTAAAACTTGCTAGGACTAGTATGTTTGTGACCTTGGGGAAAGCAAAGTTTTATATGTAATTTAAAAGAGAAAGAAGAATTGAGAGAGCCAGGGGAGAGCAAAAGGGGTTAAATCTTGAAATGAGTCTGGAAAAAAAAAACAACCAGAAGCCATTTGCCATTAATTCAATGTAAAGAAGAGTAAATGCCATCCCTTCCTTGTCCCTGTTTCTCTGCTGAGTCATAATTATGTCACATTTCACAGAACTGGAAAGTGGGTTGACCCACAAGACACATCTCTTGGCTGGGCAAAGCTGATGGGACTCTGCTGGACTCCTACTGGCTGGAACACACAAGTGCCACTACATTCAATAGGGTGCTCCTTGAGAGCTGACCTATCAAAAAAACATACAGATTGGTGCGAGGGAGAAAATTCGGCCCAAGTAGCACATGCAATACTTCTCAGCTCAACACACAAGCAAAGAGAAAGCAGCCATCAGTAAGATGAAAGGGTAAAAAAAAGCAGGGGAAGAGGGAAAGAGGGAAAGTGGGTGACCACTAGTGACACCTTAGGTTGGTAGCTTAGAGCTTGCAATATGCCAGTGCTGCTTCTGAAGGATAGACGCTAGTCAGCTAAATGTCTTCCCGTCTCAGTTTTAGGATATGTTTTCCTGAAATATCTTCCCATGTATAAGATAAGCTAGTTCCCAGCAAAACTAAAATTATTTTACATGTTTAACAGTTCCTAGGGTGATAATATGTAAGAGCTCAAGGAGGTGCTCACACCTGCCCAAGATAAGGAGGGCACTGTTAAGTACATGGAGAACAAAGGCTGGAATGCCGAGGCCCTGTTTCTGTGAATCCCTGATGCTCATGCATTGGCACTTTCTGTTTTGACCTCTCAGAAATCAATTTTAAAAAGTCACATTCAGAAAGCAGCACTTCAATAGCTCTGCTGGCAGCAACACTTTGATTTGTTTGACATTTACTGATCACCTAGTAAGCTGAATGCTGCAAATTCTAAGTTGCAGAAAGACAAAGCTAAGGAAGGAAAAACCAAATACTAGCCCCGTGAGGCTGGAGAAACAGAGAAGCCAGGCTATCACTCGGTTAAATAACTTGAGACAACTGTACGCATAGCATGAGAAAGTGAAGGATCAAGCACTAGGGATAAGTTGTACTCACTGAAGTTCTTTACTCCAGCACTGAATGTCTTAAATGCTAATGTTTCCCATTAAAAAACCTCCATGAAACCTTCAGTGTAAACAATAATTCTCTTTTTTTTAATTAGGCCCTTCTTCCTGCCACACTTAAGAGTAACTTACCAGGCTTTTAACACAATGCCATTAATAAAACATTGTCTGAAAATCAGGATTAAAATAATTAGAGCACCATGGAATCACATCTTCAAATCCCATTAACGCTGACTCAGACCATCATTCAGAAAGCGTTACAGAAAGCTTCAGGAAAATGACATTATTTTTAAACATTAAAGGATTCAAAATACTTTTCCATTTGTTCCTTCTCTTCATTGCTGCTCAGTTTCCATTACCGGTACGTAGCCACAGGTGCATTTCAGTGCTGATACATCAGTATGGGAGACAAAAAATGGGTCTGCATGGCTTTCTAAGCTATGCCTGATTCCATGTTTAAATAGCTCAGCTTTGGGAGTACCATTTTATTAATCAAACTACAGACGAGGAAAAAACCTGAAGTGAAAGTAGATTTCCTCTTAGGCCAAGATATTTTAATTTCTTGTAAAAGGAAGACAAATAGAACCATATAACAACTTGAGCTTTTGTCATACTGAGTTTTGATCAGAAGTTGTGACTTTGCCCATATATGCTAATGGTTAGTCAAAGAGAACGACAAGGGCTTTACAGTGGTTTAATAAAACACTTGGTAATGAATATGAATAATATGGACAGCCACACAGTATCACTGATGCTTTATTAACCATCATTACTGGATGCTTCAAACTTCAGTCAAAATGAAAACTTAATGCAGATACCTCTGGAACCACCGAGGCATAAAGTTCCATCAGGAATGTTGAAATATTTCTGATGAGGAAAATACAAAAAGAATAAAAGAAGCAGATACTTTTTTTTCTTTTAAATCATCTACTACATGAGATTATGGGAGAAATACACCTACAAGCTGATACAGCCTTTTGCATTCAGATGGAGTGCTAGCTATTTTTCTCAAAAACAAGAAACCAAAATGACTAGAACCAATTACTAAAAAAGTAAAGCCTAGTTCTATACATGACCATTTTTTCTTAATATAAGTCGGAGCATATTTCCACATTGTAACAAACATTAAGATTCCAACGAAAAATTTCAACACCAAGATAAAAAACCTGAAAGGATCTAGAGGTGTAACTGAAATTCTCTGCAAGCATCCCAAAACTATCAAATCGTCTTCCTTTTTTTACGACACTAAAGAAGAAAGACTTTTCTCTATCCAGAAGTTTAAATGGTCAAAATCACTTTCATTTCCCAACCCAACAGACAGAGTGGGAATCAAAGTATGGTTCAGAGGAACAGTAAGGTCCTCAGGCTAGCCCCAAGCACACTGAAGAACTACAGCTGTTGAATTTTTTTTCCTTGATAGGTGCACTAGTTACAGTTGTGCTTAGGTTTCATTTGAGAAAGATTATAAACCAAAGTTCTGCAGTTTCTTTTTTTTTTTTTTAATAAAAATGTGTTTCCATTAAACTACTATCTTATAAATCAAATGCGATCACCAGAACTTTTCCCCACATTCTCTTACATGTCATTGTACCTCCTTCTCTGCTCAGACACAGTTAAAAAGTTTACAGTCAGAATCTTCAGCTTTACATTTAATCAAGCGTTTACACAACTGAGCTTGAATCATGCGACAACTTCATGTGACAAAAGAATGAGAGGTATTAATAATTATTACTGCTTTCCATTTAAGAAAACTTAAGAATAAGCCCAAGGATATTTGTGATACTTTTCAAGCTATTTTCCTAATTAACTTAATTCTATTCTTCAGTAAGGCTACAAATAATTACTGTGTTCTATAGAAAGTGTGGTTTGTTTTCAGTTAAGAACACAGAGATGTTAAAACTGTTTTTCCTCTTTAAACAAACAAACAAAAGGTTATTTTTCCTCCACGTTGAGTGGCAGCAGTTAGTCCTTACAAAACAAAAATCTCATAAGTCTCCCTGATAGGAAATGGACAGCCACATTTCACCATCATTTTAACATGGGGGTTTATCATCAGCTATTTCACTGTCCTGCACTTTTCTTTGCTAGTTTCATGCAATCCATAATGACACAAAACTCCCAGTTGCTCAGAAATCTATGGCTGCAACATACTATAAAAATCAAGTGTATCGTTATTTGAGTCACCTTTGCCTTAGAAGGCACACTCACTATGCAGCCACTTTTGTATGTAAGATGGTGGAAAGAACATGGAGCTACAAATCGGGGAAGAAGGGCTGCATACAGTACAAATACAGTTACATCCTCAGAAGGAGGCTTTTAAGCTTATTATAATGTAATAAGCTTATAATTTAAGGAGGCATTACTGCTGATGTTCACCAGTCGTAAGAGATATTCAAACAGTGGAATGACAGAGTAGGTTTCACAGGGAGAAGCTGATATAGCAGCGCAATAAACCATCACAATCTGTTATTTTCCACATATGCTGGTGTAGCAGAGACGGGATCAGGAATATGGATGTATGGGGACTAGAAGCAGATACTGAAAGAGATCTCAGCTGAAGAAAATGTAATAAACTTCAGTGTTTGATGACAAACTGGTGACTTCATAAAGAACAACTAGCTATTTTACTAATATGGACCAACTGTGCCGTCTCAGTTGAAAGACAGTAATAATCCAGCTTTTATATCTTTTTTGACAGTAATATGTAGGCCACTAAGTCAGAGATCTTTGAATATCTGCTTTGAAAACCTCTGAAAACAGGCTTTTATCCTTCATCTACTGATAAACTATTTCTCAAGATTAAAAAAGAGCTCCACTATCTCCTTCTTGTTAGCTACAGCTAAGGACACAGAAAAAGAAATACAGTTTTGCTGCATAACATTTAAAATCACATAATGATTACTACTGGAGATTAAATGTGGTGCAGTATTTGTGACTATTTGCTGTCAGTGAAGCTGCAATGCACAGTAATCAGAATTTTAGCCTAATCCTGAAAAAAATTAATGGAACATTTGTCCGTGAGGAAAAACTATACATTTTTAAGAGAAATTTAAGGATCTTAAGTTCCAGAAATAATTTTTCCTATTTAGAAAAATAAAACATGATTCCACAAAAGTTTGTGAAGAAACTTCGTGTCTTTCTTCTTCCTGGAGGAATGAGGCAGAATTCTTTTATTTAGATGAAACAAAAAAGTAATCTTTTTTGTTTTGTTTTGTTTCTTTCTTCTCTGGATTCATAAACTAGGTCCGTTATTTTTTCCGCTGCATTCTGACCATATTTTTAAAAGGCTCATCTATCAGCGATAACCAAGACTATATCAAATAACCATAAGAAACATTAAAAATTTGAACAAACTGCAATAAAGACAGGAAACCATTTGCTATGAATCTGACATTCCATTCAACATTGCTCCTCTTTTAATATTACTGTTAAATTTGGATAATATTGATTCCAATCTTTAGAGTTTATAGTCTAAACCACATTAAAAATCATAACCCTTTGCATTTATGGTGTACCTATGAAGCCCTCTGTGGGAAACACTGGTGTATAAACTTAAATTATAACTACCTACTATATTCTGTGTATTCATTAATATATTGATTTTATATGATACTATCCTGCAGGAGATTTGGTTCTGAGTTTATAGTGGTACTTAAATTCCATTTCTCTTCCATGCTCTTAAGCTTACATACTATACCAATAGTGTTAAATTAAACGACCGTAGCTGAAATAAACAACTGTAACATTATCAATAGTACTGCTGGGATAGTGCATGTTATGGGGGCCAAGATTTCCATTTAAATTTGATAATAAAAAAACCTGTTTGCTGTACTCTCTGGCGGAACTGAGGGGAGAGGAGGGAAAGTAACTAAAATGGCTAAACCAGGGAATCAATTCCATCCCCCTTTTCTTTGTCTGAAAAGAGAACCCAATAAAACAATGCTATACAGGTCCCCCTACAACAGTCATAATTCAGCAGTCGATACTTATTAAACACATCTGATTCGCAAGAGAAGAGATTTTAAACCAATTTTAAATGTATGAATACTACTATTTGCCTATTTGTACCTGTAAGACTAGTGAGCTGCAGAGTTTGATTCATGTTTTGCATAAAACATGGATTTTATTCCAGGTCCAAAAAATTATCATACAGCATGACTGGCACAACTCATGGTCTTCCCTTAAACAGAAAAAATCCTGTAATACACCTCCACAAAATAAACAATATATGCTTCTACCTCTAGCCCTTCTTCCTCCCTGCAGACACTCACAGCATGTGGTTCCTGAGGAATTAGTTGTAGAAGAACTCCCCTGCTGACAGCAAAATGCCAGATGCACGTCCTGCACATGTAATGTGTCTGACATTTCCACATCTCACCAGGTTAACGTTTCTGACAAGTGCTTAAAAATATATGTCTTTTAAAATGTGTGTTTATTGCTGCCTTCTTATCTCCTCTTTATAATGTTTTAAAATGTTATTTTACTCATGAAACCACCTCCACATTTGTCTTTCAATTTAAGTAGCAGTAATTGCCTTTTGAGGGTCAAATACCTTTTTGGAATCAACGGGCACATTTCAGTTGATGGATGGTATAAAATGTGCAAATAGTATCTTCTTCATATACAACAGAACTGCTAAAAACTGGAAAGAATCAACATGATTGACAGATTTAACAGGGGCAGCACTGAAAATATTTTAACACCCTACCTTCTTTAATGTTGTTATTCTTTGCAGTAGGAGACCTTGGGAAAATCTGCAAAATTGTCAAGTGTTAAAGCAATTTCTTCCTTACTTCTATTTTTTCCTATGCAAGTGCAAATTCCCAGTTGGGACTGTTTACAAACCTAAGAGGGATCTGGCATAGACACAGGATCAGTGCATCAACTATTGATATAGCTGAGTCAGTACAGCAATTTTTCTCAGGGTGCAGCATACAGTATTTGCAGAAGTGCAGTACTAAAACTGTACCTAACAGACTTTGTGCACGCCTTCCAAAAGGTCTTATGGCATTACACAAAATGGACATTGTATTAATTTTCCTCAGAACTTCTAAAATGCTTCTGGACAGTAGGTCAGTCCTCAACTTTAAAATGTGAATCACAGAAAGTGATTTTATCTAACGCACCCAAAGAGACCCTTGGTTGTACATCTGGGTTCATATAAAATAATTATATTTTTTACACATCATTATACACAGCTACACGCATTTACCTATATGTTTTACATATGCTTTTGAATTCATATTTGAAATATTTTCTCTTTGTTAAGTATATGTTCTTCTCTCAACACTAATGGTATTGCCAATGACAGTAACAGTCACTGATGCTAATTAAACTTCAAGATTTTGCAGTGGGATTCATAAATTACTATAATTCCTTTTAGAAATGGAATTGAATAATTAAGCATTCCTCAGTAACATGCTGCACACCATAAATATGACGAAGCCCCCAAAAAACAGAGGCATTTTAAACGCCTCTACTGAGTATCTGCACCATTCAGTAAAGGCATTTTTTCCTTCTGCACTGTCAGTCTTGTACTTTTTAACTTTGCCCACCCCTGATCATGCTAAAAATAGATTTCAAGGAAAATTAGAGGTTTTTGAATTTCCTTGGTATTCAGTCAGAGAGTTCACTCCTGATTCAAAAGAAGACAGACCTCATTGAATGCAACACGGAACACTGAGTTCTCTGTAAATTCCTTCTATCTGACCCAGCCATAACTACTCATTTTTCCTCCTAGCTCACAATACATACTGTCAGAGCTATAAGGAAGATGGCAAACAGTGTCATAAAAATATTTTTCACTTGAACTGAGATCACGATATTTCAAAATATTTCTCATGAATCAACAAAGGAAATGAAGCTTATCATTGTACTTAACAGAAGAAAAATCAAGCTCAATGCCCTTATGCAGAAAAGCTCTGCCTCTGGTGCATGAGAATGGCTGCAGGTACAGAGTAAACTTGGGAAAAAGAACCATGAATCATTTAGATGCAAGACAGCCGTGTCACATAATTTGCTGAAATACATTAAAACAATGGAGTGTTATAACATACGAACTATAGATGATATTTTTAAAATCTGATTGCATCTGAGTTAACCTCATCAAACATTTATAGAAATAAACTTGGAGCACTCGTACGCTTCCTTAGTGCCCCACGCACAATGCAGCAGTGGCCTCCTGACAAGGGATAAAGTATAACTGAAGCCATACCTTCTTAAACTGCTCCAACCAAAATGACAAAAAAAATTATATTTATTCCCTAAATCTGGCATCCCGTGCTTCCCTGTACCTTCCTGCAATTCTCTGTATATTCTTTGGAAAGACAAAATTCTCCAACACAATTCCCCAAAAGGAATCCCAGCTCATTTTATTATGCCAGACATACTAGGCATATATAGCGGTGAGGGCAACATGAGAGAGGCTAGAGTAACTTCAGACTGGCCTCACATTCATGACCAAGATAGCACTACATTGAAGACATGCACTTGAACTCCTTTTTTTTTCCCCCCTTCAGGATCAAACACTTGCTACCCCGTTCTGAAATGTACACCTTCCAGACTACCACTCCAGTTCACAGGTTTAACTTCATCAATCGCTCTTGGCTACAGACAGGAGGACTTGGCCTTCATAATGCATATATATTCAGTTCCTGCTTTCTTTCGTCAGAAATACATTCTGGATTAACCTGTTTTAGAAGTTTTCCAGAAGTTGTGATTTTAAACAAAGATTTGTTAATTGACTGATTCCAGGCTCTCTGTCTCATCACAGACTGTGAATGCCCCTGACTCTGAGACAAGGTTAATAAAGTTTATTTATCTAAATACTTGGTTCTGTCTTGTCAATCTGTTCATGTGCTAGGGACAAAGTAACCATGTAGCCAACTAATTCTTAAGATATCAAAATGATCAAACATTGATCTCTTAACATATACTTAAGACATTTATATGCTATCATTATGTGAAAATGAAAAGTGAAGTTATTTTAGAGACTTTTTCTGAAGTTTGACTTCATTAGTTTCCTACTGTGCTTAATACTTCCAAACCAACTTACTGGCTTTTGTCATTTAAAAAAAGAAAATAAATTTTATCATTCCTGACAGGCACAATGTAATCTCAGGCCAGGCAGTAGATCCTATGCTAGCACTATAAATACTTGTGCACAGGTGTCATTTTCCCTTGTTCTGCACAGTCCAGTACTACTGAATGCAGCATGATAATGCAGCACCTGGCAGTATAATGGTACAACAGGTACTACAGCTACAGAAGAGTGATTTTGCACATGACAGGATTCTCAGGACCTAAAAGAATGGATTTCTCTTCCCCCATTCCCCTCTTTTCTTCTTAATATTAAGGCACATATTTCTTGTAAGGCTTAGATGTAACCCTGATTTTTTGCAATTTTTAATTTTTATTTTTGGGTCCTTTAAATTATCATCTCGGTTTGAGTAATATCTTTCCTTGGCATATAATCACATTTTTACTAAAACATTACTGTAAATATTATACTGTATTGTTAACTTCATATTAAATCACTTCATTTTGTTAAAAATTTCCTAAAGCCTAAAAAATTTCTTAAACTCTTATCTAGCTAACAGATTGAGTCATGATTGTATAACAGATTGAAATCTCCATAATGGGAGATCATATCAAAATTCCTCTGGAAGTCTGCTACTTCTTAAATGAACTACTTAAGATGCAGGGGGGAAACAATTGCAGGGGAGCAGGAGAGAAAGAAGAGAAGTGAAGTAGCGGGTTTAACAAAAGAAAGGAACACGGTGCGTAAAATAACCAGACTTGTTGACAAGGGAGCTCAGAAGCACAATGAAGAAAAAGCTGTGACTAACTTATTTATTTTAACCAAAGGATGATAAAGATTACTTGTCTGCTTGATTTAGTGATCAGTGTGAAAAATACAAGCCTACCTGTCTGAGAAATTGTCTTACATCAGACGCCGCAAACCTGTCTTGCTGTGCCCCTACAAATATCTAACAGCATTCACAGACCTGTTGAAGGGAAGGAGACAAAAAGAAGACACAGAAACTTCTTCTATATTTTCATTTTATTATTTATTTCACCTGTTTTATTTACTAACATCCAGACAACCAATTAGTACAGAAGGAGCATCAGCAGAAATTCAGATGCTAACCTGTAACTGGGCTTTGCTGTACTTTGTGTTAAAGGTGCCACTTAAAGAATGCTCAGGCACTCATACTCCCTGCATACTGTAGATATATATACACACACACACACACACTGTATAGTCAGGTGCCATCCAGTCAGGCACAGAAATATGAGTTTCAACAAGAACAGCCGATATATTTTGACATACAGGTTACCAACATCTCCAAGCTACTGCACCTAAAAAGCAGAGCAAGTAAGACAGCTGAATGCCTGCAGTTCATCAATTAAAATCCAGGCATTCGGCCTGAGGAATGAGGACCAAAAGATTTTCGCAACCAAGGTATTTAGAAAAGGAAAAGAAAAGCAAATTCATGAGAGGAGTAAAAGGAACATTATACTCAATGCTGAGGGTTTCTTCTGGATATTCTGTGTGACAGCACCGTCTACGGAACCAACACTGCCCAAACCGCACAGAATCATAACACCAAATTGGAGAGAGCTAATACTGAAACACAAACAAACAAAACCGTATTATGCCTGTAACAGACTCAGTCCTTACTTTTTCCTGTTTTTCCACAAAGAGCAAGGCCGGCTATTGTACTCTCTTTGTCTAAGCTCCACCAGTGAGATGTGATGTTGCTCTAATTTAACCCCATTATTCTCTTGTCTTTCCCAAAGTGAAATGCCACTTCTCTTCTTCCCTTTGAGGTTCATCTCAAACAACTGCCTTTGTTCTTAATGAGACTGATCCATATGTTTGCTCCTGCATATTGTGTTCAGTTAATGGGAAGATTTTCTAACACTATAAAAACCCTTCTACTATTTGTTCCAGTCAGCTTTGTGTTCTTCTCAATAGCTGTTGTAACCGTTACCTTTGATAATAGGTCCCACATCTAACACACTCTACTTCTGAATAGTCATCCCTCCCATGAACTCAAGATTATCTGTGTCTCTTCAGCATACATGTATCTCCTTTCCTTAATTTCTTCCTTTCTCATTGTATTGTATGTGTTTAAAAAACCAAACCAGAATGTACAGGGAAGACTGCAGCAAAGCACTACATATGAACTGATGCATCAAAACTACAATTTAGGTTATTTGTCAACAAATATACTTTTAAACATTTGCTTTGCTGATTACCAATAAATCAACAAATAGCTGTTATCAAAAAGAAGCAAGCTAATCTTCTTGTTTACTTTGCTTTTTTTAGCTACTAATCAAAGAACAAGAATAAAATTATTTATACTAACTATTCATGGGGTTTTTTTCATACAAATCAGGAATATGTATAAAAATAATATAAAAGTAACTAGATTAGTGAGACTTTTGTATGAGTGTACATGCACAGCATGAAAATATTACAAAATTCACTGAAATCACTAGCTTCTCTTCTAATGTGAAATAGCTTAATGACTTTCTTGATTTAAATGTAGACTCCTGTGGCTCAAACAAGTTGCTCCAGCAGCCAGACATTAACATGATATTGTTAAGTCTCAGACAAACCCTGTTTCCATGCCATGCCACCTTATGCCAGAAGCAGCAGTGGCATAGAACAGGCTGGCACAGAATGGTAGTCTTGCGCTCACCATGAGAACACACGAGTAATCCTGGAAAATATCCAATGTTATCAGGCACCCCCATATGGATGCTAGATGTTTGCTGCTGCTTTGCTCACAAAGAAATGCAGCGGAGCCCTAGCGGTTTAAGTAGTATTCCCAGTTTTCTTTTTAAATAGAGCTCATGGCCCTGTAAACAAAATGCAAGACAGGACACAGGAGCTCACACAGTTGATTCCAACCCTTTGCCTATAGTATGCATAACCATTGTTTTACACTTGATTACAGTGAACAGAAGTCCAGCTATTAATGTCCAATTTTATCTTGGTGAATACCTAGTAAACTTATCCAGCACTGAGAAATCTCTCACGGGTATTGTTGCTTCACTTTTCTCGTATGTCCCTTCGCCATCAGATATTGTTTGAGTTCTCCCAAACACCGTGGCCCACTGTAGCCTAACCACTACAGCATTTATCTTGAACAAGTTTTCAATTTTTCAGAGTAACCTGCAACTATGACAGGATTCACTAAAACAGTTTCTCTCTCCATATTCCATTCCCTTGACAAAATGAATACATGCTGCTTCTCTAAAGGCTTAACATCATTATTTAAACATCACCTTTTACAAAATTTCCTTGTTTCAGGCAGGCTTATGGAACTTTTGTGATCAAATTTTATTTTCCCAAGAAATAAGAGTTAGGGCTGGAAGCTGAAGGATTCCTACTACAGTCTGAAAACATACATCATACAGCAATTAAAAACCCTCACAACCTCACTGCATGGGACTGCAGTAGCCATACAGTAACCATAGCTACTCATTTCAATGAAAATGAAAAGAAATAGCAATGAATAACAATGAAACCATAAAACACATTATGAAGAGCCACACCAAATCCTGAAAGCTAAGAAAATCATCTTAATGTAAGGGTGAAGAACATGTGCAAAACAGCCAGCTTTTTGGTTTAACTTCCCGTGGACAAATTTATCTCTTCAGTAACATATTCCAAAAGTACACACAGGCATCCATTTCAATGCTTTTGGACAGAACACAAGCAGGAGAATTTACAAGCTGTGTATTGTTGTCAGATAAACAACAAGAAATGTGAAATTCTTTTCATAATCCTGGTACATTCTGGTACGTAAAGTAACATCTCCAATAGAGAACTTAATGTGAAGTGAATGATGAAAACTGTTAGTTGCAGTCTTGTGAAACCTAGCACAGCACCAGATTCTCCATTGCACGTTTGCACAAGACAGTCTAAGACTAAAATTTTGATCGGTGCTGGCAGACTGCCAGTTCTTAACGCAATTGTTACTGCTGACCTTTCCTTGCACCTCGTAGATTTGCTGAATATATGCCATGCAGAAAAAGATCAGCCAATTCTCTCAAATACAAGATGGGAGGTACAGGAGGATTTAGATCTTGTCATTACTTACTTACATGGTAATTTCTAGTATTTTACTTCTTTTTTATGTTTGGAACCGACACCATGTTATGAGGCAATGAACCTTTTGTTATAAATAGCAACAGGGCTGTAACAGACCTGCCCTTAACGTTTGTGAGTATAGGAAAAAGCAATTGTTTATCATCTGGCATCCTCATACCTTTTAATGTTTAACTAATGCAGAAGCTGAAGTACTGCTGTCTCATGTGCAACAGAGCACTTTGTGGTCAGATAAGATTTTTTTTAATGGTATTTTATAAGATCAATTCTGGGAAACACCTGAAATTTGGGGCACATGTGTCATTTATTTCAGACTGGTGGGTCTCTATTCCTTTGCTATTCATGCCACTGGAACAAACCTGCAGCGATACAGTGGACCAAGCAGTGATCTGGGTTCTGAAGAGAGGGGAAGTTCCAAAAATGATTTCAAAATGCTTAGTAGAGTAAGTGCCTATACTTACATCAAGATTATTATGATTTCAGGAAACAAATTACAGGGCTGACACAAATTAATTATCTTTCTATGCCACAGAGATGCATAGGGAGATATTAATACATACTTGTAGAACAATTCAGGTTAAAAGGGACCTCTTGAGGTCATTTGGTCCAATACACCAACCTCAAGAGCAAATCTCCAAGTTAGATAAGGTTAACTTCTTGCTCATTTTCACTCTTGATAGCAATACCCACATTTTGTAACTTCAGAAACCTATTTTTGGTGCTCAAATAGGGGCAGAAAGAGGAAGAGAGAAGCTTAGAGCCCTTACCTTTGCTACTGACTACATAAGGGGGTCTAAATTTTGTTGGCACAAGCATATTGGAACCTCTCACACATGCAGACTTAAACAATGAGCAGTTTTCTACTTTACGTACACTATGTTTCTATGTTTAGACAAATTATGCAATGTGCTTTTACATGAATAATGGAGATTATTTCTAGCACTTAAATATTTATTATTTACTGAAACCTATAAGAAACATATGACAGCAAGGCACAATGTTCAAGCAACTCCACCGTCAGAGTTTCAGGCACTAGAATAAATGTTTCTCTTTGTCAGATCAGGCACATTCATAACTTATTTGTAAATTGGGAAGACTGTTTCAAAGCTCCCCCATTCAATGATGAAATCACATTTTCCCGGTAACCCCAAGCATCTCATTTATCTCCGTCAGAAAAAAGCCTTCAGTGAAGAATAAAGCCAGTGTCAGGACTTTTCATTAAGAAAAAAATCTGTGAGTAATCCTGACTCTCCCAATCCATGTGTGATATGGATGGGAGGGGGGTATGGGAGAAAAAAAAAAAGTGAACATATATGAATATGAGCATATATTAAAGAACTAGTTGGCATTTTTGTAAAATAAAATAACTTCAAAAATTGTGATTTAAAAATAAGGACCTGCCTTCTCCATTTCTTCTGATGTTTTTAACAACTCTTGTACATTAACTAATATTCTCTTTTCAATTTTTTATTGGTATCTAAATGCAAATCATGCATTTTTTCAATATTAATTATGAATAGCAACTTACATTTACAAGAAATACTGACATTTTCTTGAGGTCAGATTTTTTTTTCTTTAAAAAGAAATGACGAAACAATAATAAAGTACTTTGTCACATCACTTGACTGAAATATGTGCCACTTGCACCAACACAGATCAGCAGGTGCACTGCTGCATGAAGTACTCCCTTCTGCTACTACTTGCAAGGTAAAATTTATAATATATCAAGATGAAAATTAAAAGTGGGATTGAACGACGTTACCAAGCTATGGAACCCCAGGGTTGCAGATGTTTAAGTACAGACAAATTTAGAAGAAAGATGATTAAAATCGCATTTATATAAAACATATTAATCTGTCAAAAGCCAACTGATGCAACATCATAGGAATATTTTAAATAGCAACATCCTAGAAAAAATTATTCAAAACACTGCCTAAGATATGTGAAAGCTCAAAGTATGGTATACTACATCTCCAGCATAACTGAGTGTATGAATATCTCAGTGCTACATAGAAAATCTCAGCTGGGAGCAAATCAATCTGGAGAAGTATAAACTAATGCCTGAGCTGAATTTAAGAAGAAGATTTTAGATTAAAACTCTAAACTCAAATATAATTAGCATCACACTATACATATACACAAAATCTCCTTTACTGAAACTTCAGTAGCATTTATTTCTCATGTGTAAGAAAAGTGAAGGTCATGCTGCATGTAAAATAATACTTTAATCCAAGGACTAAGTTACAGAATTTGTATCTACACAAATAAGAGAAGCTCAAAATCACCACTACATCTTCTTCTGTGTGTACTTGCTATGACACAAACCTCCGCATGGCTAATGTCTTCTTCCACTTTAAGAACAACTGGGGTCTCTCTCTCAAAAAAAACAACAATCAAGCTATTAGAGGTTACCATGATGCTGACTGGGGCTAAGCTTCTTGTGGGAAAAAAAAAAAAAAAAAAAAAAAGAGACGACAAACACACAAAAAAACCCAGACAGAAAAATAAAATAACCCAGCCCAAAATGTACATCTACAGAATAAATCGTTCTTACCATCAGGAAATGCAGGTCTTAAATTCAGAGTCTTGCTTTTGAGCAAGCAAATATGACATCCTCTCATTTTGCGCTATAAACAATAATAGGATATTTGTATTTTAATTATCTTTTAGCCCTTAACCATTGATTAAAGAGTTTCCATGCCTTACAAATATACACTTAGAATTATTTCAAAGAGGTCTCTAGCTATCATAGCTTAACTGGCTTATAAAATAAAATTTAAAAATTAATAATAATTTTTAAAAAAATCTGCCAAGGAAAACCATATCCTGACCCAGCTGCAGAAACAAGACACCTTGGGATAACTTAAGATCTGGCAGATAGTTAAGACTCATGGAAATCAAATATCTCATGTTTCAGAGGCTTCTGCAACACCAGAAAAGCAGTGCAGATAAAACTATATTAGGCAGTATTATACAGGAAGGACAGGTGCAATCCTAAAATGCATCCAGGAGAACCCTACTGATTTATGTGCTCTGCTTTTACACTGAACTGAAAGAACCATGCATATTATATTCCCAGCTAAAAAAAACCCTAAGTACTGTTTCAATCAATGTATAAAGTGCCTTCTTTCAACACAGTTCTGTTAGCTTTTGATTAATTTTCACCTCTAGGGTACTAATTGTTGAGTCCCTGAACCGGCTGATTAGAATCCAATACAAAGTGTATGCTGGACTCCTTTTCAAGAAATTCTTCAGTTTATTGAAAAAGAAATTATGTTGAAACAGCTGCTAAAGTATTTTTAGTACTTAGTTTGCTCATCTACATCTTGTGCATGTTTAGCATAATTATACACTATGCCTATTAGCATGGTCACTCAGGAAGGCACAACGTGTGTTGCAGTCCAGATTTACAGTCCTTTGTCTTCACTTGCATGTGCATTTCGGAACAATAAACATCTGTTCATGCTACCACTCGTGAACTTTTGCATAGTACAAACCATACTTAGCAACAACAGTGACAAAACACTGTGAAAGCAGTGGATTCTGTGAGATATACATAAACACTTCATAAAGTACATGCTTATCATTATTATTTTAAAACACAAATTCACTAGAAACACAACTTAGTTTCCCAATAATGGAATTTATTTTTCATGTCAGGGTGCTTACAGTCTTTTGGATTCTAAGCTGATATAGGTTTTCAACTAAGAAAAAAATGCCCACATATGACAGGCATTCTAGTAAAGACAGGGTGGTGTGAGCTTAGCACAGGTTTTATTCTCCTCCAGCCAAGTACCTGTTCGACAGCCTAATTTACTTTAAAACTGCATTTTTATAGTATTCATGAAAAAACTCGAAGAACACATCAGGAACGTTAAGATCTTGAAAAACTACCTTTCTCAACTACTCTGCCTTCTTTAGGAAGCATTCTCGGCTTGTGTCATTGTTTCTCTAGGTTCCTAGCAGCCAATCTCTCCATCAGTACCCATTACTATATAGAAGATGTATAGATATATGTAAAGTGTGTCTATCTATCCCACTGCTACAGTATGATGCTCTTTAGTGTATTTTTCCCCCAGTTTCTGGACATGTAACCTTTTCCCATAAGAGAAGAAAAACTTTGGGTTTGTATCTAAGTTATAAAGGAACAACAGTTTAAAACTAATATTTTACTACCTCTTTAGTCACACCTTCTGATGTAACACACTTCAGAATTGATTTACCTTTAAGCTGATAGATTCAAACATTACTTCAGCAAACTAATAAGAATTAACTGTGCAGTGAACCACAGCCACACGTCTGCTGACACTAGCAAGCGTTTGCTTGCAAGATGCACTGCCTGGAGAGGAGTAGATAGCTGAGCTTTGCAAAAGAACACCCAGCTACGGGATGACACATGGGAATCTAAAAATGCAAGGTGAAATAGAAAAAAAATAACCCTGACTTTTGACAACTGGAGCTTACCAAGATGTGGATTATGAAATCAAATTGGTTTTAATTTTTAGCTAATAACCCTCAAAAATAAATGTAACTTATCATGACACAGACAGTAATAGTTGCCACATACAAGATACAGAGGAAAAGGAGACATACTGTTACTTTGGAGTAAAGTGAAAAAGCTGACAGAGATTAAGTTCAAAAGTTGACATCGTTCTGGGAATTCAGAAAGTTAAATTCTGGGTGTTTTTCTATCAGAAATAACAGAAGAATGGAATCCATTGCATATGCGTCTATAAAACAAAACTGAAACTAAGGTATACGTGCCCCTTCAACTAAAATCAGCAGTCACCTGTCACTCTTTTATTAACTGATACCACTTCAAAAGTAGTATCTGCATTTTCTACTTTAGGCAGGTAAGGCAAGGAGAGTTGTTCTAGCCACAGATTCACACAGTACACAGAATACCAATAGGACTAGTGTGAAAAAAAAACCAACCCAAAACACAAGACTTATGTTATGCTGTTTGTACAATCTGAATGTAAAGAAGGCTCAGAGGGAGTTGCACCACAGATGATAGATGGATATTAAGACAAGGACATAAGGCTACCCAAGTCCTGTACATTACAATAAGCGAGACAAAAAGGTCTCGTATACATGACACTTCAGAAATGAAAGGGTTAAGATGTTATTCTGAAAAGATTCATTTTATTAAATACATATTATGATTACTACTAAATTTTGCATTTCAATAAGCTTTTTCTCCTATCATTTTATGACCTATAATCTTTCAACTGCACAGAATATTCATTGGCTATGTTCCTTTAGCTTAATAATGGCTGTAAATTTAAGTAGCCTAAGAACAGAAGGGTTTAAAGAAATCATTTTGTCTTCTACACAATAAGAAACTGTGTATCATTTGTTAGAGGCCTCTTGACTGTGCCTGGAATCTTCTCAGACAAGTACCTCTAAGTATTGTCCTGCAGCCAGCTATGAAATACTGCTCTGCAGTCATCTCCCACCTTCCTCAGATAATAATAGCTGAAGGGCTGGCCCTGCTGAAGTCGACAGGAACTATGCCACAGAGTTCAGAGACACAGGGGTGTATGTATTATTCCACTGTGTTTCCAAGTCTGGGATAAATATAATTCAAGGATATATTTCTGTATATGTAATAATATGTATTACACAAAACCATGGCTACGCACATCACCTTCTTGACATGCTACAAATATACACACACTCTTCTGTAATTTGCACATACAGAATATTTTTCATCTATAAATTAAAGATATTTGACTGGGACGTCTAACTAAGCAAATGGGAAACTGCAGTGAAAGTATACAAAACTGAAGTTGGGTAGGAAAAGTTATCCAGACTCAACTTCTCTCATATTTTGCTGTTACAAGTTGAAAAGATACATATGTGGTTACTCGAAGTTTTCTAAATTCATGTAGTAGGAACCTTGTAGAAAATAAGTTTGTCTGGGGTTTTTTGTTTTATTTCTTTTAAAGACAACCTCAATAGCTAATTAAAATCTAGTGCAAGAACAGTTTTTAGGAAACACCTGTATGTAAACAGTTGAAGACAGCTAAGTAGATATTTTAATAAATTCTAGGATTTCCAGATCTTTAAAGAGATCAGGTAAATGTAGCTTTTTGATCTTCTGAAATTGATCATATTCTAGGTTTGCCTCAGTTGAGCTCCAAAGGATCAAACAGTGAAATTAAGAGGACTTCCTCCTCTCTATATATGAAATGGCTTTCTACGCAGCCCAAACGAAATACATCGCAACGAAATACTAAAAGGAAATCTAGGGGTTTATGAAAATACCGGTTCTACTCTATCATAATTTTCAAAAATGTTTTGATGTAACTGAAAAAGACAAAAATGCCTGTGACTGATAGAAGTATATAATTGCAAATAGCAGTGGACATCAACACCAGAAAGGGTGCTTGTAGGAATGAACAGTTTTTTAACACATATCCATAGTTCTGATGATACAGGCAAAACCACACATGCTGCGCTATTCATCTTAGTTTGGGAGTCAGTTTTAAACATATTTCTAGATGGCTTATGTTATTGTCAAGAGACTTCAACTTGGGCAGTATAAATTTATGGCAGATATGGGAAAAATAGAAGAAGAGTAGGTCACTTTTTAGAGAATAAGCATAGTGGTCTGCCCTGTATTACACTCTTGGGGGATCCCTGGTATATTGGGTAGGGCACTTCTGAAAGTAACAGCACCTTAATGATGACACTTTTGTAGAAGCCCTTATAATTTCAGAAAACAGGTAACCATAAAGGACTTACATGTAGGGAAAAGACGACTTACTGTATCTTTTAAAGCTACAGAGTATGTATAAATAATAATCTTCCCATAGAATCCTGTGCTTAGATGCCACCTTGACAAGAAGGCTTAATAAATCCTTGAGTCAACAGGGCTTGGAAGGAAGAATAAGCAACCTCAGTCTTTTTTTTTTTATTGGGTTTTTTTCTGGCAGTTTTAGTGGAAACACATTAAAAATATGTTATTAAAACCATGTTATTAAAAACACTGCACAGTTTTCCAGAGGTTGAATGCATTCTACATTCCAGTGGTCTGTCTAGCCAAAGGATACAATCTTGAAGTTAGGTAAGTATTTATTAATGAAACTATGACTACAACTACCACTAATCTTAGCTGGCTAACTCATTGCAAATGAGAAGTCAAGTCTTTGCAACACACTTTAGGGTGAAAGAGAAAAAGGCACATTTGAGAAATTGCAATTTCTCAAGATCCACAATGTAACAGAAAGTGAATGATAAGAGACAACACTTGAAAGGGATTACTGAAAAAGTCTTAATACCTAATATCATCCCATTCCTCTGGAAAACTTGTATTTAACAGGAATTTCAGGAACTCTCACCTGGAATTCCTACCTCAGGTTGAGGTTAGAAAAACATATGAATACTGAAGTAGATATTTCTACAATGAGAACAATGAAGGTGAAGGGAAGAGAATTTCTAAATGCTGATTTGATTCTCATGTAAAATACTGCTCAGAAGCTTGACCTGGTCAAGGAACCAAATTTAGAACTGCATTTAAATTAATTAAAGCAGACTAAGGAATTCAGCTAAGTACGCATATTCAGCATGCAAAGTTTAAAACTATTTTTTTCTGTATTAATTTGAAAAGGAAAACAGAGGTAGAAGCATTCTATAATTGTGCTGCCTCCATGTTGTTAACATAAATTCGCTCAATTTTCTAAGAAAACAGTTTAAAATTTAATTCAAAGCCTCAATACTGAATAAATTCAGTCCTTTTATGTTGTTACAACAGAGCTAAATCATGGAGGAATGATCACATGAGGAAGGTTTGAGGCTATAGTAATGTCTGTACCCCAACTATCTACTCCAACAGATCAATTACAGAACTATTCTAAAGCTTTACCAATCCAAATACATCTTCCCACCTCAACTTCTCATTCTGGAGAGCTAATCCACTGTGAAGTCCCAGTGAACTGTTGAACTTCATAACTAAAATGCAAAGTTTGACTGCAAGTGCAGTGCTGTTACTTTTGACAATGCTTTCTATAAAAGAGAGTGAGGCCTGACAGTGGTTGAAAGAAGAGATGCCTTTTATTACTCTGAATATGTCAATTCTAGGGACTAAACCAGGCACTTGTAAATTAGAACATGTGGCTGTTCAGGCTGCATTGTGTAATAAGCTGTCAGGCAGGTTGCACAAGCTGTTTTTGCTATTGAAGAGAAGCACCAACATATGTTCCTCAAAATGATGATCTTATGATACACAAAGTCAAATTTCAGAGTCAAAACCCAGGGGCAACATCTACAACAAATCCCAAGAATCACCAAGTGTCCTTTGAGTGGAAAGAGAAGGGCAGCAGTAGAGTTTTGCCCTAGGAATGAATATACTACAGTGCTCAAAGAATGCTGAAGATTTTGCAAGTTATTTAGGTAACAGATGAAGATTTCTGGTATCCAAAGAGAAAGAGGCCACCTGATTTTTCTTTCTAGTTGCAGATAACTTAGTTTTCCAAAATGCAGTCAATTTCCCACTTCCACATGCTATTTAATCAAATAAATATAATGCTTTATTTAAAAAAAAAGATTACATCAGTAAGGTTCAGTAAGTCCTTTCAGCCCTCCCAGCATTACCACCACATTCAATATTTTCATTAATCAGGATCAGGGAGTTCAAGCCATGAGGGATTTGAGGCACAGTATTTTCCTACCCCAGACTTCGACTGAGAAAACAAAGCTTTCATTCTAAATAAAAAACGAGTGAGGTGCAATCAAGTATGGCCAGATTCTGAGCATACACACTACAGAAAAACCTGCTTCTAAAGCATGTGCACCCTACTGAACCTTCACTCATAATCTAAACAATCACATTGGGATCAGATAAGAACTCCTAATGATGCTGTTTAAGGAAATAAATTTGGAAGAAGCATGAAAACGTACTATCAGGTATGTCTATAAGTCTTACTGGCAGGAGAAATACCCTGAAGTTGGTTGAAGATAGTGAACTCACTTGTCCCAGTAAGGAAATGGATAGCAAGAAGTATGCTGTGTAAGTCTCAGCTTTTCACCTCTGCTTTTTATCCCAAGCATATTTAATTCTTCAGATACAATAATCCCATCCACTATCTATATGTCTATCAAAATGCTTGGCCTTCCACTGACAACGGAATGTAGTTATGCAACATCAACAGAAAAGTATTTAATATGGGGAAGAGTTTGCAAATAACAGCTTTAAATAATTTACTGTCATAATTTCCTCATTGCTTCTCCATATTAAAAAACAATGTAATCAATTTTGCTTTACTTACTATTATGGCATCAGAGACTACAAAAATTTTGCCCCATGTGCAGATCCAGTTTGGAATAAAGCACATTGTATTTCCAGTTCATAATCCAAACAAAAGAAAGTGCTTATAAAAGCAAGCTATGAAAATTCACAAAGAAAGCACTATAGTCAGGCATCTTGCACTTTTAGCCTAGCAGTGGAGTTAAGTAAACCTAACCTAAGGAATTAGGTCACTAGCATAACTAATACGTATATAATTTATTGTTTTTAAATCAGTTTTTGTGTATTCCTCCTTACGTAAGTTTCACAGCATACATATGGGTATGAATAAGTAAGGGATTCTTCACCCTAACTTCATCCACAGCAGCTTGAGAAATGTTTCAGATTAACATAAATGATAATACACATACACAAGGCTGTCTTTCAAAGGGGTTTGATAATTCATAACTGTAATGTTTACACAGATCAGGTCAAGTCAAAAGATTTGTAATATAAGTCTTTAACTTACATAAATCAGTTTATCACTGCTAGGGAACATGGGATGACTTCAAATGCTCACTATCTAATACATGCAGTACACATTTAGTGCAACTCGCATGAATTCTCATTCCAATTTTTAATTACTATGCAGTCTGCAGAGACAAAAATGCACTAAGTCAGATTGCTCTTTTTTTCTTTTATCAGAACAATTAACATTAATCGTGTATTACTTCACAGGCACTGCTTTTCTACACATTCATTACTAAAATAAAAAGTTGAATGAAGTTTAAATAAAAAATTGAATGAAGCTTGAGTAAAGCATTAAAACCATGGCAAGCACAAATGGTTACTTTTAAACATATTTCTACCAATATTTCCCTAGCCAGTGTTCATAAGGAGGTAATGCAAAGCTTCATTTATACTCACTATATGTTTCAGGACTCCAAACAAACAACCAAAAAAGAGATAGCAAATCCTTTTAAAATTTTTTATATTATGTTTTTTCCAGACATAATTTTCTGCATACTCTTTTACTTACATAACTTGTCAAAACAGTTTGTGAAACGATAAAAGGAGGACAAGGATTTCATACCATTAAACAGGCAGTAAGGGAAGACATTGAATTTGGTTTTACTTGAGATTTTTAAAGTTGTAGATGAAGCGTCTGAATTCATATCACTGTGGAGTCCATCCTGGTTTTTCACCTGATGGAGAATAAAGTAGCAAAAGTGGTTTTTGTTTTTTGGTTGTTTTTTTTTTTTTTTTTTCTCCTAAGGTTTCCAATTCACGGCTTTAATCTCAATCTCAAAATCTTGACAGTAATATCCACCCATCCACATGGAGATCCAGACATTTAGTTTTTTGGATTTATTGAAGTCTACTTATACTGATAACAGCATAGGGACGTATGATTTGCATGGTAAACATGGGTTTAACAGCCTAATTGCTTGGATTTTGTATAGTGGATCATTATGTTAAAGTCTCTGCAGTAAAGCACTAAATGGGAATTTCCACAACAAAGACTTCTCATTGCTGACTAAGACAGAAAAGGTAGGACATACTGGGGTAATTTGGGAAGAGACTGCCCTTCAGGGACACAGGAGAGGAATCTTCAAACCAGCAGGACTACCAAGCTCAACCAAAGGGAAGAAAACGTGTCACAACACAAAACATCACGAATTATGTCTTTGTCTGAAAAACCCAGGGACACTAGACGACTACATCTTGTCTTACAACCTTGCTTGGGAGGAAGGACAGCTTCACAGAACTTTACAGGATGAAGACATACTCTATAAAACTAAACCATGGTGCATATACGTAGAATTTCTTATTGTACGGTATTCAACCGGATCTTGAGATAAACTTCATTATTTTGTTCTGCGGTTGAAATGATGGCGCTACACATGATGCTCCCTTAAATACTTTCTCCCATGTAAACAAATCTGATACTGATCCCACACAATACCTGAAGCTGCTCTGTCTTCACAGCCCCAGATTCATGGACATGACAGAAAACAAGGCTTGCTTAGAGGTCCAAGAATGCCATAGTGGAAAAATTTTTGCTTTGGTAAAAGAAAGACTAAATGAGAAGTTTTCCATGATAACCTGGTATTTTGAAAGAATAAATATATATTTAACACTTTTGATCCTACAATAAATTGGATGAAAATAAAAACATAAATAAAAGGCATCAACATAGCAATATATTTTCTAAGTTCCTTTTAGTTGTTTAATATTTCCTTCAGTTTCCTGAGAAAGTCTAGTTATTGCTTTCCCTAAACTTATGTCCACATTGCATCACCCAAAATGCACCTCCACCACCCAGCAAATGTGTCATTAACTATTTCTGAAAAAAAGTGAAATAAAATGACCCAGCATGAGAATACTATGGAATAAGTCAACACCAGCAGATGGTGTATATTTTGTTACTGCTTGTGTTAAAAATTACCACTTATTTAATCAGTTTCTTTAAGGTAGAAGCTTCACGCAAAAAGTGGAAAAGCTATTTTTTAAAAGCTGTCATAGAACTTAAAATATAAGCTCTTGTTTTCATGGCTCCCAGTTTTCTAGGACATGGTGCAATACACAGGAGATCAGTTTGTATAAATCTGACAAGATCGAGTATTTCGCTAGCAGCTCGGTCTTTCAACACACAATCTGTTTTGTTTCTCAAGCAAATTTGCAAATTCTTTAGTTTGAATACCAGTGTTTTCAAGACAAATTCTGTAACAAGTGTTAAATCTGCTCCTAGGAGAGGCACCTGATAGAACTGTCAGCTTGTTTTCTTCTAGGACCCAATATGAAAAAGCTTTATTTCCCCTTCAGAATTTCCCACATTCTCATTATTTTATATTATCACATACTTTTGGTTATGTGGTTTACACTCTCTAGTTGATTGTTTCTTAACAAAACAGTTTGTTGCACGGAGAGCAATTGTACAACCTGGACTTGGCTACTTAAGGAAATCATTACTAAAATCCCACGATAGAACCAGTTTTTGTTCATGTATTTTTGAGAGAATTTCCATTAAAATGGAAACCCCATAAACACATATAATCCTCAGTAAGGCAAACCTACAATGAAAGCAGCAGAGTGAACTGAATTCCTCACTACTGTAACTTTAAAAGAATTACTACAAACACTATCCGCAGTATCCATACGTAGTATTTAAATACAGTTTTCAACAAAGGAAAATAACTTATTTATATCTGAAGGCTTCTGGACAGCTGTCTACCATTTTCACTGATGATTTTAAGTGTCAAGCCATAGAAAGATCATCCTCCTAAATAAAATCCACATACAACCACTTGCATTTTGTATCTAAACGTCATAAGCACATAAATCCATTTTCTTCCCCCAGAAAAGGCATAATCCCAATCTTAATTAAATTACAGTTCAATTGATAACATCCCAAAATTACTTTAAGACCTTGCTTGCACATCAGAGATTACTGTAGATCTTTGAGAGAGTTGTATGCTTGCTGGAACAACATATCAAATATATAGCTTATTAACTGTAGTCATTCAAAACTCCTTTTGGTATTGACAGGATTACACGTGAATTCAGAGACTATGGACTCCACCACAATGTCCACATTTGTATGTTCACAGCTTACTCAAGGATCACCATGTTGAAACAAACAGAAAAGATGCTTTAACTGCACTACAACAGCTGCAAAGTGAACAAAAAGACAGAAAATGATAGGAAAAAGGCTGCTGGGACAACTACTGTTACTGCGCTGCAATATGGTTTTTAATTGCTTCACTCAATTCTTTCTCCCTCCCTGTCAAGTCTTCTGTTGCACTTGAAGTTCAGGTGGGCTTGCACACACTATACAAGGAAACAGTGCTTTTATCTGCACTATTTAATGAGAAGCACAGGCTTCTGTTTGTATCCTATTCAAATCATACTCTAAGCTGAGCACTATTAAATGTCTTCTTTTACTTTTATATATTGCAGAACATTACACTATCTGAATACTTTAAAAGCATTAATTAATGGTTTGATAAATCTCTGAGATTTTGCTACATTATTTTTCAGCTATAAAAAGACACCCACGCTGGTTTTGTTTGTTTGGGCTTTTTTGTTTGTTTTAAATCTGGACATTTAGTATGAGATAGATTTGAGATTTTTGGGGTGGGTTTTTGTTTTTGTTTTGGTTGGTTGTTTTTTTTCCCCAATTCTAATCCATTAAGAATTCTTCTATGACAATAGGAAGAAATAGTCAGAAAAGGTGAGATTTAGGTCTACTCCAAATACTGTGTAGGGCAGATGTTTTCCTATAGGAGGCTTTTATCCTTTTTTGTTCCAGAGTCTGAACGTGGATCTGACAACAATCCTTCTGTCTGTATTGCTGAAGCACTGACCATTATAATACCCTTGTTCAGCACTTAACCTTCTTTTACCCATTATCTCGTGGTCTGCACCAGTGGCATCCTTATCCTTAGCAAACCAAAGGCTGAATAGATCAAGAAGCCTAACATTTTATTATAACACAACAAAGGAATCCACCCACTAAATGAGCACACTCAATAACTGGCTACCTTTAAAATGAAGTCTGAGGGCTCTACTTATGGTGACACAAAGAGTCCTCTTCTGTTGACACAACATGCACACTGAAAGCTTTGCAACACTATTTGGATGCGTTCTCAGCCAGCCGAAGCTTTAAACCAAGGTTAGTGCAATCTGTCTGGTTCTGGCAGCATCCAGATTGATGTAAAAAAAATCCTATGACACTTTTAAAAAGGAACAAGACATAAAACTTGGTTTTGGTCAATTCCCTTCAATTATGAAGGTAACAGATTTGGCTGACATCAATGCCAGTCAGCACATCTGGATCTGTAAGTTCACGGCATGTTTCTTACCAATTTTAGAGCATTCAACGAACTATCTTACTAGCTATATCAGATTTAGTATGCCCAAGTGATTAGCCTCATAAAAGTAAAAAAGTACAGAGTTTTTCTATTGCTTGTCTCAGTTCTAATTTTCTTAAGTGCATGTTACTGTAAGCCAGAGGTGAGAATTAATAGTACCATCAAATATTTTTGAGTTGCTATATAGTTATTAATACATTCTCATGCTCTTCATAATTTCTAGAGCCCTGAACAATCACAATCCCAAAAATTAAAAGCTATATATAAATTAAATTTGTTGGAATTGGGAAGGGTATGAGGTTTTCAGGGAAAAGAACTAAACCAAAGAGAGACAATATTTAATGAAAAGCCTCAACGCTTCAAATGAGAAAGACATTGCTCAGATGGATGCAATCTGCAGGGCAAAACCTTTCTGTGATCCTGGGAAATGCACTCAAGTATTATGCTTTGAGATTTAGTAAGGCCTAAATAGCATAACCCATTCATTTGACCTGTGCCAAAATCCCTTCTGCAACACTAATAATCACGAAAGCTTCAGAAATGCAGAGATATTTACAAGATCATTTCCATTCTTTTTTAATTTCATCTTTATTACCAGCCATACACATGCCACCTTGGGCAATTTTTAGTATTATATGCCAGCATTATGGAAAATGCTCTACCAAACACTCTGGCTCCCACTCTTCTAAGAAGCATGGAAATACAAAAAAATGGTCCTTATCTCCACTTTGAAAACACACTGAGCATTCTTGGGCTGCATTAACTACAAAATGGTCACAGATGCTCACTACTCTCCAGAATTTGATGTAAGAAACAGTCCCAGTATTTGCTCAGACACTGAGGTTCCAGGCATAATGCCATTCACTAGTTTTTACCAACAATCAAGCAATTATGGAAAGAAGTATATCAGAAAATCAAACTTGGGGTGATCAGAAAACCCTGTTTTATATCTCATTTAAATATTGAGCAAGCAGAATTATTCCTGGTTAGGGCCCTAATTCAGCAAAGCATTTACTTAAGTGCTTAAATGAAAATCCCATCTGAAAAGGTATCTTTCATGTCTGTACTAGGTAACAGTTGCAATGGAAAAAAAGAATGAAATATCAAAATAAGTCTTTTATCTCATTAGGCAGTCAAATACAAGGCAAAAACCGCAGTGTTGAGGACAAAAGACTTCATAAAAAATGGCCTATGATAAATTAGTAAGGGCACATAGTGACATTCTGTTTAGTATATGTGTACGTACCCAATGAATGAAATAATTTTTTGAATTCAAGAAACATCAAGAGGAAGGTGTCACTGAATCATTATCTTTGTACTAAAATTCCTTGAGATGTCTTTGGATTTATATTAATACGCCTTGTCAATTTTTTCTTTTGGTAAAAAGTACATTGCAAGCTTTTTTCCCCAAACATCCTCCTCCTCCCGAAGGAGTTTTGCTCTCGGGGAAACAAAAGGTATACGTGTGTCAGGGGAGAGGGAGTAGTGGTACTTAAAAAAAAAACACAAACAGTCTATAAATGAGGTGATTCCCTACAAAACTAAAAAAACCCAACAGACCCCTGATTGTTTTCTGCAGCCCCTAAGATACAAAACTTTACTGTCACACCAAGTGTGACTGTCTGAATCTGGACCTCTCAGATCAAAAAAATTCAAAATCAAGACTAAAGATGAACAGATCGATCACTGACTCTTTCATTAGAAAGTCAGATTTAAGAATCACTGAAGCAACATGTATCATATGCAAACTTTTACCAATGGGATAAAACATATATAATTGCCTTTGCGAAAATATTGCTAGATACAGGTATCATATTATTTTTAAATTATGCCTGTGTGTATCCAGATTTGGCATCTCTTATGTGTCTTAGCTCTCTTTCTCTCCAAATAATGAGCCCCATCCTGTGAAGCAACATCAGCTCAGGGAAAGCGCAGCTCCTTCACTACCCAGTGAAGACTCCCAATAAAAAAACCCACCCTTACTTAGTTCAAACAAATCAGGAAGGTAATACTCATCAATGACATAAAAATAAGTAGTAAAGAGAGATTAGGTTTATTTAACAGAATATAAATACCCAGGAGGAAAAAAAAACCAACCAAACAAAAAAATCCCACAATATATAACACGCAGAACATAAACAGAATGAGATTAATCACTGGAAAACCCACAAATTCTAAACTAGGTTCTAAGTTTACAAGGAATACAGTTTAAGCAAGGAAAAAACCTTACGTATGAGAGAGTTCTTTGTCTCAGCCAGCTGCTGCCAGCTTGTCTGTCTGTCTTTCAATTTCTCAGAAAGGTGTGTGTGAAAATCTAAATGAAATAAAACAAATACATTTTAGAGATGGTTCTTTTCCTCCTTTTCTTCCATTCCATTCACCTTTGGTGTAATATTGCCTATAGAATGTTTCACCTCCTCCCACCCAACGCATTTCTAAATAAAAAAAAGATACATTACTCATTATTTTATAGAGATTGAGACTTCTTTTATCTTGTTATCAATGACGTATAAAAAAGCATATTGAGTAGCAGTAGTACCGGTGAAATCTTGCTTTGCAGGAGGTACACATACCACTGTCGGTATCATTGACCATGAAAAAGGACAGAGTGCAGAAAAAATCTGGCTATAATACATGTGTTAGAATTTAAGTTGAAGTCCATGAGAGTTTCCATGCATGCTGTACAGTAGCTATTTAAGATCATATTAACTTCTTTTCCAAGTATTACCTATTATTCCTATAGCCAAGTATTTATCATTACATCCTTCTAAAAGATAATTTTTATCTCAAACCAGACTTTTAAGATACATTTGGAAATGGACACTTTCAGTTGTAATGAATCACTTCTCACATGTTTATTGCAGCAGGATGATGACTTTTACATTGACTATCAACATAATCAGGCTCATTCTGCTTCATCTCAACTAGACATGAACCAGTGAAACTGCACTCTTGCAAGGATGACAATTTTCTTCTGTCTCGTAAAAACTCTCCAGCTTTAGGAAGACATATTTATATATGATATATATATATATCAAAAAATAATTGTGTAGCTTTGAATAGTCTCTCTCTTTGACTAAAAAGAAAACTGGTTTCTCTTGGTCGTACAACTAATTTAAATATACCTGGATTTTGAAAACAAAGTAATTAGGGAGTCCTCTTATATATGAAAAGCAGAAAATCAATTGAAAATTGTTATTGAATTTCATAATAGCAACAGGAGAGTTTTCAGATGTAATAAACAGGAAACATAAAACCTATTTTTATTTATTTATGTGAACTTCCTTGCACAAACCAATAAGAGAAGCCGCCTAGTAATTGATGCATGGTCACTTCAATTCTTGTTCTTCACTGCCTTTCAGGCTTCACTGGGAAATTATTTTACTTGGTACATCTCAGTCTCAAATCCTTAATCATTTTTATAAGATAATTATTCAATCTTGCACCCACCCAAGACTCACTAGAATCAACAATGAAAATGTGATCTGTATACCACAGTAATTTGTTATATGCAAAGAAGAAAAAGGCAACACATTGACACTTAAGTTATAAAAACAGCTGCCCAAAAATATAGAAAATAAACTGGTAAAGATGTAAGGTAAAGATGCAGGGTAAAGATGTAAGACAGCAACATAGCTATTTGTTAGGAGCACAAATATTTTGGACCTAAAATGCCTGCAACAGAAAGAATTTGAAAGAATAACAGCTCCTGAGTCTTTCATTGCTGGTTTGGGGGAAAAAAGTAATTTTAAGGAGACAAGTTATACTTTTACAAACAAAAACCAGATTAAGTTTGCCCTGCCTAAATGTCTCCTTGCCACTGATGAAATTCAAGTTTGATGTGCTGTGACTATAAGTCTTTTTTCAGGTCTTTTGGGTCATGCCTAATTAGTTCAGCTTTACTTTTGATGATACAGTCTTTTGATTTAAAAACAAGAGATTTTCAGGAATGCTCCACTGAAAGATAATTCGAAGAACCACATGCAAGTGAAGCAAAGATACATGAAGTGCAAACATGACTGTCAATATAAAAACTTTGGTAAATGAATAATTAAAAAAAGAAAAAATCACTGCAAATTTATTCATTTTGGTGTTACCAGCAATTTTCCCCAAAATATAATACTAAATTTGATTATATTATTTCCATATTTTTCATATCTTAAAAATAGGATAAATTAAATATAAGTAAACACATACATACACAGGAATATATCAAATAGGAAGTCATGTAATTGTTTCAATAAGCTTTTTTTTTTCTTCTTCCTTTTCCCTTTTCATCTTAATATGGACAAAATGGACCAAATAGATAAAATGGACCAAATTCTTAAATACAGTGTAATTCTTCTGTGGTACTTAAAATCAAACGAAACAATTTTAGTAGCTTGCAATTTTACAGTTTCTATCACACCCTGTAATATGCAAATTTTTGAAATCTTTACTGTCTCTGTTTTTGTTTTAAAAGTTTTTATTTCTTTTTCAAGAGGAAAAGACAGAATTAATCCATCAACAGTTTATCTGTTGACATTTTACCACATTACCCTTTAAGCTTGTGTATGTCACTGAATCTGCTGTTCTCTATTTTTACCTGTCTGTGGCCACCTTGGGATATTTGATCCTTACAATTACAAAGGACGAGGACCACAAACTGTTTCCCCAAAGAAGCTGAGCCATCCCTCTTTTTGATGCAAAACATCTAAAACTAGGTTTTCAAGTTCTGTTTTTCCAACAATTTTTTAAAAAAAAGTTTGCTACCATTGCCCAAAGGAAAGGATAATTTAAGTGTCGAGACACTTTAAAAATAGCGTCATCCGAAGGGAAGCCTCCATGGGTATTACCTTCCTTTGACCCTCACAGGGAGTTAAACCTAATTGCATTTAGGGTTATCTCTAGCAGCTACACTCAGAATCAAACATCCTCATGAGGACTATTGTTCTAACTAATCTACTTATTAGGCTTTTATTCAGATTTAGTACAGTCTTTTATAAAAAAAAAAAAACAACATCTCAAAGGGATAGTAATGGATTTTGCAATTATCAGCCAGGAAAGAACAGACTACAACCTACAATCTTTGGCCTTGTCAAAAATTCAGAAAAAAAATCTTTTGTAAGTAAATCTTTAGATCATTAAGTGAATTTCAGTCCCTATCAGACACCACACTTCACATCCAGAAAAAGAAAAGCCTGTGTGAATTTGCTAAGCTTTCCTCTTACACACTCCTCTAAAACACAAATGCTACAATGTCCACAGGTCCGTTTGCTCCTACAGTAATTGACAGAGAGAAATAAATCTGCTTTCCGCACATTACTTTTGAACTAAAATGAGTAGCAGTTTTCAGCTTTCTGTCTCAAGTCCCAGTTTAGGTTAAAAATCAATCCTGATACTGCTAATTTTAAATAATAGTATAAATATTAGCAACACTTTTTGAAATTCGAGAAAACAAATACTACAATTCCTAACCCGGTCTCCCGTGAGGTATACAATGTTCAGACTAGCTGTGTGTCTTCTGCATGGTATTCAGCAAACTAATTTCCTTCTCCTTTCCTCACAGCAGCCTTTTCAGAAACTGACACTCTGCTTCCATCGTTTTATTATTTTTTAACATTTATCTAATTTCCCTCACACCCCAACAGTCTCCCACGAGGCCTGGCACTCTGACAAGACCTACATGACATCTTCTTGCTGTCCAACAGAAAGGCTAACAGGGAAAGGTTGTAATCACTCTCACCATTTTCATTCCCTCTCTATTGCTGTGCCGTGTAATCAGAAACCAGGAGGCACCTTGGAACACCATGCAGTCAGAGGTCCTGCTCGTCAGGATCCCACTGCAGAGCATTCCTGGGCCCCACAGGACATGTCTTTCTCACAGCAAAGAGGCTGATCACCAAATACCATGTTGTTCTTAATTCATGGTTCCTCTTTTGAGCTGGCTTAACAATGACTCGCAACTGTTACCTATCCAGGAACAAGTACCACTCCTATCTCTTCTTTCTCTCTCCCACCCCATCCCCAGCTGTTTTCTTCCTTTAGTATTTTCCCCTTCATAGTCCTGTCTGAATGGAAGCTTCCAACTATGCACTACAAATTTTCACCCTTTAGTTTAGTCAGGTATTCGGGAATTTCACTTTTTAACATTTCCTAGCAAGCATCACTAAAAGGTTGCTACCAGTCATATAGTACATGCTCCACCCTTTAATATGATAACACAATGTTTATGATTTTTTGTTTACAGCATGAAGTCTTTTTGCATTTTATAAGGCTTGCTTTCTCCACTCATAATTCTTATGCCTCTCTGCCAACATTCATCTAGAAAATAACTGGAACTTCAAACATCACCAGAGCCTAAATATCCTCCCTAAGCTCTATTCTCATTTTCCCCTCTTCTATTTATCCAAGGACATAAACCAATTTTTACTGGTGATATACAATACAAAGATGGTTGCATTTCAAAAATGGTCTTACAAAAACAATACCCTTAATTTCTCATGCTGCTTCCACTCCCTCTCAATATTCACACAAAAAGATCCAGTAACAAACACTTGCTCCATTTCTGGTCACACCTCCGCATCTGAGGCTTGTCCCAGGTGTCTCCGACCTCTTCTCTACTGAACATTTTCAATGAGCACATGTTCTGCCCCTGTTAATACCTTAAGCATGTTTTCATTGGTATTTTCTTACTGTTTAGTACTGATCATTGTGGGTTTTGAGGAATAGGACAAAAACTGTAACAACTGACAGAACACACTCTCACTACTGGGCAAGTCAAACCTCTACGTTTTCCGCAAATAATCTTTTCTGGTTTTGTCCACATTCTCCGCTAACATTTTGGATCAAGCACACTGGACAGACATAACAAATGTGATACTCTTAACCTCTATGTATATAATTTCTGGAAGCAAAAAATGATTATGATGAAATTAGAAAAAAGTCAGTATTACTAAATATCATGCAGAAAAGTATGGGAATATGAACCAATCTGTAATAAAAGAGTCACATCATTTTTCTTTTCCTATATTGTCTGCTGTTTTACTCTATTATGTTCTATTGCACATTTTATACTCAATGTTTCGTTTGATCTTTTACGAAAGTTGTATTAATTTTTCTCTCCTTTGAAGCACATTCAGCAAGCCAATTAAACTTAAAAATGCTGCAGCTGCATAGTATACTAGCAGCTCTCAAGCAGAATTATTCTCCAATCAAAGCGTCAGCAACATATATTTTTTTTTTTGAGAGCATACATTTAAATGTTAACACATCACCAAATATTCATGCAAGAATGACAAACGCTACAAAGGAAAATGCTCTATTATTAGTTCAAGTACATTTGAAGCCTATTATAATTAAGTGAACTTAACATCAAATAAACCATTTTCACTGTCCTCTGTCTACCAAAGGTAAGTACTGATGGGAGTCAGAAGAATTTTTGGTTCACGTTGCTATTCATGATGTCCTAAATATTACCAAACGTGACCAGCAACAAATCTACTGCACCAAGACCTGGGTTTTCCAAGTGCATTGCCCATGTCTCTTACACAGAATCAACTAAGCAACTCGCTACATTAGAGACAACGGTACAAGACATAAAATGGCAAATACCTTCATTCTGTATTTTAATTTCCTATGGACTAATAAAAGAATTAGGATGTGCTACTACCCTAAGAATCACAGGGAGATGAGTAATTCGGATCAGCACTTAGTTGAGAGCACAGACCTGTCTATTTCTTTGTGCAGAAGTCTGTCTACACCTATGAACTTAAAGTGAACTGGAACTAAATTTCAAGTGGATTTATTTCAGTCAAATTAAATGGTCTCAACTTGTCTTATTTCCAAATTTGGACGAATCTTCTCAAATGCCCCTGAACAGTCAAGCCCTAACATCTAAAATACCCATAACTGCCTCTCAATTCAACATGGTCATTGACTCACATCAAAAGAAAAACTCTAAGTGAGACTTCATAACATTTTTCTCTCCTTTTCATGCTGTTTCCTTCTGGTTTTGTTCTGCTCTGCTCTGTAAAGTAAGGGTCAATTTAACAACCATTACTTCATGCTGTTAGAAATGGGTTAGTTATCCCCACATGGGTCAATGACAGCTACAGGTCAATATCTCCGTAATTTATCAAAACATAAGCCACAACTCTCATGGGAATAATTTATTAAAAACTAAGAGAAGCTTCAGCCTTAAGCAGCAACTACAGATACTCTAAGGTTGTTTTCTCTTTCTTTAATACCTCTTTCATGCAAGTCTTTCTCCAAAATAATACTTAATTATTAGTTCAGCCTCTGATCCAATGACTATGTTTTTAAATCAAAAACTTATGCCTGGAAAGACCAATAGTTGAGTTATTAGGCTAGCTAACAAACTAAACAGCTACTGGTAAAAGCTATTTGAAAAACAAACAAACAAACAACCCACTAATTAAAACCAGTATCACTACATAAATACGGTGACAAAAAAAAATCACATTAACCATGTTTTACAACAAAAGTGGTTAGGTACAAAGCTTAAATTTAGAGGGGACTATATGCATCGTACTGCAACCCATCAACACTTCAGTTAAAGCACCCACTGCTGTTCTTTGTTATTTTTGGCAGCACACAAAACTGTGTAAATAAAAACTGTAGAGAGAAAGCTAAAAAGAATTTAAAGAATTCTAAAGAATTCCTTAGAAAGATTTTTTCTCCTTTTTGGGGAATACATATTGATACCCTGTATTTTTTCAGCTTGAAAGTGTAAAGAAAGGAAAAAAATCAACCATAATGCTACAGTAAAAATTATCTGCCATGCACTAAAAATTATCTGCCACATACTACTTTGCTGCTTCTTCTGTGAGTAAGGGAATAAACCAAAGTTAGCTGCTCTTGATAAGATTGCACTTGTTTTTATTTAGCAACTAATATCAGCAGAATGGAGCACTGTGACAGCTGTGAAATAAACATTAAGGGATTCATAAAGCAATGGAAAGAAGGTTTTCTGGTACAAGCATGCAATTCTAATAGTGGTGAATTATTATAACTGCATGTTGGGTCTTGTGTCACCCCACCCCTCCTCCAAAACAAACTAAAAAGCAAACCACCAAAACTTGATTTCTTCCATCAAAAGAACACTGTAAAGCTAAGACATGGACAAAAAAGGTAAGAAGGACCAAAGTGCTACAACATTAGTTCTACTGACATATTGGGTATTTTTTTCAATGACCTGAATATTCCACAGGCCCTACAACATACTGTATGTTTCTAACACTGTAAACAATTGCGCATTTAAAATTTAGGCAACCCTAAAAATACAAAGAAAACTTAAAACAAATACATACAGTTGTGTTCCTAGAGAGGTGGGAATTGGGATCAATGTACTAGTGATGATAATGCCTTACAAAACAAAACAAAAAAGCTCTTAAAGTAGTAACTTCAGCATCCGACTTTCTCATTACAGTTATGTTCTTCACTTTTAGAGATTTATTGTTTTTTAATAAAGGCAAGTTAATTAATTGATAAGCCTCGATCACATTTAGACCTACTTTTACCTACTGATCTCCTCTTTCTGTAGCAAGTTCTATTAGTGGGGGGGGCAGGGGGGGAGAAATCAAATTACAGTTTTGAAGTTATTTAATTGGTAAAATCTAATTTGTCATCTGTGCCTGTAACAATTTTGAAGAACTAAGAACTGGCACACAATTAACAAGAGACAAGTAGACAAACTTATGGTCTTACTGTGTTGTTTGTTGGGAAAAAAATTGTAAGGACGAGTTTTTTTTTTTTACACTAAAAAATATGAAGCTATTACAGTCATTCTTCACAAGGAAACTATGCCATACTTTGGGTGACCCATCTCACTGGCTCTTACCTCTTGCAGTTCTACAACATCATTCTTTAAATGGAAGAATGAGAATTCAGTGTATCGTTCAAGGTATGGACATCCCACACCTTTACAGAATGGCACTAATGATATTTTCCGGTTTGTTCTTTACATCAGCTTTCCGCTGGTTTCTCTCACCTGTTGTAAGAAGGGGGTTGTTTACATTATTGTAATATCGTATGGATAACCTTTCTTAGGATTGTCCACTGTCACACTAACATCACTTTCCTGAATAATAATAGACAATTCAGAGCCCACCATATTTCCTCATCAATTATCAATTTCACCTGCTGATTTCTCTCCCACCCACTCTGCATCATGAGGTTCTTCAGGAAATTTGTCACTGTCTGTCTTCACTACCCTGGTGTCCTGGTTTGGACTGGGATAGAGTTAATTTTCCTCCTAGTAGCTGGTACAGTGCTGTGTTTTGGATTTAGCATGAGCATAATGTGATAACACACTGATGTTTTAGT
Organism: Phalacrocorax carbo; assembly: GCF_963921805.1. Lineage (NCBI taxonomy): Eukaryota > Metazoa > Chordata > Aves > Suliformes > Phalacrocoracidae > Phalacrocorax > Phalacrocorax carbo. Next base: position 18,003,329 of record NC_087520.1, read on the forward strand.
GTAAGCACTGCTTAATGACAACTAATGAAAGGACTTTTCAGCTTCCCATGTTTGGACACCAAGGAGGTGCACAGGGAGCTGGGAGGGGGGCACAGCCAGGACAGCTGACCCCAACTGGCCAAAGGGATATCCCACACCATATGAGGTCATGCTCAGTATATTAACTGGGGGGGAGCTGGCCAGGGGGCAACAATCGCTGCTCAGGGACATGCTAGGCATTGGTCAGTAGGTGGTGAGTGGTTGCATCACTTGGTTTTCGTGGGTTTAGTTTCTCTCTCTCTTTTTGATGTTTTCCTTTTCATCATTGTCATCACTGTTGTTATATTTCACTTCAATCATTAAATTGTTCTTATCTTAACCCATGAAGCTTTCATACTTCTGCTCTTCTGATTCTCTCACCCATCCCACCAGGGAGGAGGAGGGTGAGCAAGCGGCTGTGCGGTGCCTGGTTGCCAGCTGGGGTTAAACTACGGCACCTGGATAACATTTGGCATACAGAAAGCAATCACCTCAGTACACATCTGTTTTCCCAGCTCACTTAAAAAGGCACCAAAATTGAATTTGCCCCATGAATGGGACAGCAAAATCACAGGAGGCAGCTGTACTACACTCAAAAAACCAGACAAATTCAGCTCTTTTATGTAACAATGTATGTTTACCTTCCACATCATGGTAGCTGATTCCCTCTGCATACAAGACAGGCTAGTAACAGATATACTCATGTGTTTTCTGATAGATAGAATCTAACCGTAAGGACTCTGCCTGGTTTCCACAAACCAAGCAGTTTATACAAGAGCAAGAATTGACTGGACAAGACAGACATACATAAACGTAGCACCAGTTCATGCCGTGCACTATTAAGAGAAAAAGCGTTAGTCACAATGACTCAAAAGGGATAACATTTCAGAGTAAATAAACATACACACTACTTTCTACATATACCAGAATGTTATTTAGGATGTGAAACACACTGCAATATATTCTAAGCTACAAATATTGAGTCATGTGGTGAATGACCTAGTTTCCTTTTCATTTTTCAGTGTATTTTTAGTTATTCCCTGTTGATTTATGTTTTCATTAAAACCTCAGGGATATGTCCTTTTGAAGTCTGCTGGAGACTGAATGGACATATGATGCTCTGTAAAGAATACCTAGGCATTTTTTGCCAATGGTCTCTCTGTTTTAAAGTCATACTTCTAATAGAAGCTCAGTTGAAGAGCAAATAAGCATCATTTGTTTACCACTTTATCTTATCTTTCCTTCACAGGAATTTAAATGCAAATGTGAAACAGAAGGAACACCAACAAATGCATCAACTGCTAGTGCAGTCTAATGACTACAGTCAACAAAGGAAAGGAGAATACTGTGGTCTCTGCTTAGCGCCACAGCATTCTGCAGCTGGCAGTACTAGCAGTGTTCTGCATAACTTATTTTTGCAACTGAATTTATATAGAAATACTTTGAAAATCATCCCAGAATTTATACAGAAGTGGTGTAATTAATTTCCATAACCTTGTGGAATGGCATATAACGTTTTATGTCGACAGCTAAGGAGGTTATATTGATCTGAAATAGAAAAGACAACCCACCTAAGAAAAAAGCCCTCTGAGTGCCTCCAATCACGCAGAAGATGCATTAAAGGATTTCATTTTTCGTAAATTCTGAACTTAATGTTAAATAGTGGAAACTTCTAATTTTTCTCAAACCAGAAATGTAATGTCAGTGAAATGAAGCCCACTGTTGTAATATTTTTTTTTTTTGTATCAAAAAGGACCATAAAGCTTTAGAATTTATGTATGGACTTGCAAAGTTCAGAGCAATTAGTATCCAAATTTTTTGTTTTGCCTTTCTTTAACAGTGAATTAAGTTACAATATTAGATTTTGTGTAATAAACAAGGACAAAATATTGCGTAATGACCTAGCTTCAAATGAAGGCTCAATTACAGTAATGATCTTGATAATTATATTAGGACAGTCTAGGCTTCCCTACAGCTCTCTATTTTTCTAATGTAAAGAGAATTATGTGCATGATGACAGCAATGTGTCCTCATAAGCCTACTCTTACCTTATCCTGCCTACTTTAACATGCTCTACAAATTCAGTTTTAAGCTGCAGTTTTCAAGTATTTTGTCAATCACAGTTTACAAATGCATTCTGCTAAGGCAGCTGTCAGGACAAGATTCAGCAATGACAAGCTGTCTTGGCTCCTGTTCATTCTATCCTTAAGTCACCAACTCTTATTTTTATCTCTGAGGAGGAGAAATACTCTGGCTAAGGAAGGCTCTACCTGTTCACTAAACAGGCAGTTGAGTCACTATGTTGGCAAGGCTCCTGATCAACAGAACTAGGAGTACCAATAAATTCTCAGCAGCCCATTTATGCCTGCTTTTTTCTTATCATAAGTGCTATTCTGAAAATACTACTGGCACTCTGCACATAGAAGTGATTGAGTAAGAAGATACAGTGCAGGTTGTCAATTTATCCCGAAATAGCCTCTAGTGGATAGATAAAAGCCATCTAAACCATAGCAGAAGACAGAGCTATTACACAGAATTGCCAAATTCCCCACAAAGCATTCCAGACAAAATTTTGCCCTCTGTTACACACACACAAAAAAAAGATGACAGCATATACCACTAGTTGTACATATAGTAAAAAATCAGTACATACTGAGGTATTTTCTTATAAATCCTGGCAATTAAGAATTTTACAGCATCTTACTCTGTATAAATGTTGTAAGAGATATTTCATAAAGGCTAAAACTGGGATTATGCCAAACTTGCCTTTTAGCTTTAATTGTGTTATTGACTATATTACCTAAAAGAATGTTCGCTTGTAATGACAAATCATGACTGGGAAAAAATGTATAGATCTGATTCCCCCCCAGTTACTATCATGGAAATACCATAAGCATAAGACTCTACACAGACAGCTTATCTCCAAATATTTTAGTTAATCAAAATGAGTGCCATTTGATCCTGTACGTGGTCTGTTGTGGGATGAAGGGAGGCGTTTGAAAAGTAGTTCCAGTGTTAATCTATATCAAGTCCTTCTGCTTTAAGGGGAACAGAATGGAGAAAGTTTCAGTCTTCACTAAAGAGGAAGCAAGAAAAAGGTGGATTAGTGACATGGATTTTAGAAGTGCTGAATATTTCCTGCACCAGTTGAGGTTAACAGAAAATAGCACTCGAAACAGTCTGGCATTTGAAAATAGACCTAATATGGACTTAGGACAAAATTTTCAATTATTGTCCATCTTTTAAGTGTGCATCATTGTCCATTTATGCCATATAAAAAGGAAAAAAGCCATAAATGGGCCAGAGTAGTCTCAAAACTAAGAGAAACATAATTAGGATATGACCAGGAGACACCAAAACACTTAAAACAATGTCTCACTGCCAACCCTAGCATGAGTGAAGGTTAGAAACTGAGCTAGAGGCAAGAACAAGGGTGCAGGAAGAACTCAGAGATAGGATCACAGCATGCAAATACGTCAATAAGCAGCTTGGGAATAGCTGGCCAGATGCTGTTTCGTAGCACTGTATATCGTTTTTGTGACAGACCAAACCAAAATCAGAAGTACACAAAGACTGCTGCATCTTAGCAACATTCCCTAACTCCCTCTTATGGCTGCTATTTTTGTATTATGATTCTTAAGGTCCCAGAGAAAGGAAACCATAAAGCAAATGAGAGTATTTAAGTTTCATTTATACCGTATATCCTCAACTATCTTGGAGAAAAATTTGGAACAGGTGAGCAGGGGCATTTTGCCATTTTAAAATGAATCTCTTCCACCTATTTAATGGTGCATTTCATTGCATCACACAACTGCATTAAGATTTTGGATGTCTGTGAACATAATGCAGACAATGTTCAGAGTTCATAATGTAACAAGTTATTCCCAGAACTGTGAAAGTCTGAGGGCAAAATGATGGTGGCTGTACTTACTGAAAGACTAAGATGATCATTACAATCAAACAGGACCAACCCTTGTCAGTACATCTGACCAACTCACAGAAACTGTTAATATTTCAGTTATACTGACTAGCAGGATGTGTATAACGTACAGGACATTGAAATAAAAGCACTAACAAAAAATCAAGAACATGTAAATGACAAGTTTTGTGGTTTTCAGCTTTACAGAGAAGAATCAGATGTTTCTAAGTAGTTTTCTCTCTTTTGTTAGCTTATTAACATTGTTGTGTGTCTATACAAAGGTAAGTGTTTTCCCACTAGAATAAGCTGCTAAATGTCTACTAAAGGCAGAAGGACATATATTCATGTACTGGTTATTTCATGGAACTGTCTCTTCCTCTATCACTGTGGGTATTATATACTCTAAATGGTTCTCGTTCATTCGTTTTTGCAGAAACTCAGCATTGCCTTTATCATCTCTGACATATTATAGATAAAACCCCTTAGTTCATTTTTTGATATTGATTAATTTTTACAGATTCACAAGTCTATTCTCAACTTGTCTTATTTTCAATACTAAGCCAAAGTTACCTCTTTCTTCTTTTTATTGTTCTAACAGTCTTTGTCTGACATACTTATTTAGACAATATGACTCTGGATGTGCACAATGGACAAGATAATGTCCAAATTCATTAGCTTACCAATGTCCCTATCAGGTGACACAATTAGAATTTGTTAACCCAGAAGAAATATCTATTCCCAGGTAGCTACTGGCAAGGGGCAAGACTGGAAAGTTTACAAATGGAGACCTAAACTAGATTAAATAAATATGTAGTTACTACTTCTGATAACAATACTTCAAAAGTTAACTTTGATGTTGGATAAACAGCTCTGCTGGATTTCTTACAGTAGCTCAAAGAGCACAAAAATGTAACTACAGTCAAAAAGCTTTCTGAGAGGGTAGGAAAAAAATCCATCTCTGTGCCTCAAATTCTTATATTCAGGACACCTATATCAGCTGTAGCTTGAGTGGCAGAGGAAATAGTTAAGGGAAAAAAGTGACCAGAACGTTATTCCAATTCTGCAATCTGTTGCAACAGCTTTGGGGGTTCAGGCCAGTAGGGTGTGAAAAAAAGCTAAGTTGAATAAGCCATGAGGACTTTGGGGGGTAGGGCGGGGGGGGGGTGGGGCGACTGTGTGCTTTTGGTGAGGTTTGTGGGGTTTTTTTTTGGTTTGGTTTTTTTTTTGTTGTTTTGTTTTGTCTCTGATGTTTTGCTTCAGGAATAGCTCAGTCAAAACAGAACCTATTTCTATAAAACTAAACATTCTTATGAATCTATTTATTTAAGATTCAAACCATTTCCTTGGGGTAAGTACCATCACACTTACTTTTACAAGTGGGAAACTGAGGGCACACAATGTTACTCTGGCTTGACAACCTTGTTCATCCCCACAACAGACGACAAGTAAATCTGTCTAAAACTAGTGGTAGAATGGGTGCCCCCAAGTTAGCTAGTCTGCCTAGAAGAATAAGGAAGGAAGGAGAAAGCCAGTTATATCTTGAACTACACAAGGTAGAGCATGGAGAAAGTAGTAAGGTCCAGTATTCCACAGAAAGAACTTCTGCCTCTCCAGTAGCTCAGGTATGCACTTAACAGACAGACAAAATCCCAGTATTTAAAACTAATGCAGGAGTAAAGCTATGCAAACAGGAACAAGAAGTTTGACTGTCAATAAGTCATCCCAGTGATGGCATGACTCTGCCTCTTTCAAGTGAACTTGGCTATTCACGTAAAATGAAAATTTTTCACCTTTTATCACTCATTGTATCAGTGAGAGACTTATCCTAGTAACCATACCTATAAGTTCTATATCTAACTCAGTGTTGTGTGTCCTACCGTTGCCATTTTGGACACCTACAAAAGAGTGAAAGAGCAAGAGAAGCATTTTATGATACCTCCTAGCTATTGCCCTTCCGCCTTTCAACAATCTTCCATTATAACATGTATAATACTCCATAAAAGAAAACCAGGATTTACATCTTTGCTCTATTACATTTCAAATGGAAAAAATGGTCTGTGATAAGCAAGAAAAAAATCAGTTAAAACAAATTCTAGATTAGAGGGTGAGGCAGAAGAGATCTAATGGTCAGCAATATAAGGGAATTAGTCTGAGGCATACTGCAGGAACAGATGAAGGTGTAACGGTAAAGCCACAAATTGAATATAAAGTAACATCACAAGGAAGGTACTGCTAGTAGTATTAGCAAAAGTTTGTACATAACACACCAAAAGTAAAAAGACGCCAGCTGAAGAATCTATATTAGATTTGAAGTTTAATGATGTAGATAATTTAAGAAGATATGGAAGGAAATAACTTGAACATTAAAGTATTTATAAAACAAGACTTGCAAAAGGGTTGCTTAGTCTGCAAAAGTCAACTGTAGGTTAGAAAAAAAAAGCTATATTAGTGATCAATCACTCAGCATGCTCATTAACAGTAGGAGAAATAATGATTTAAAATTTAGCAAGACAGATTGATATTGAGTGCTCCAAAATATCTTCTAACCAGGAGGTTAACAGATGAAACAGATTACCAAGAAATTTGTAGAGCCAGTGTCGCTGAATGCTTCCAAGAACAGGTCAGGGAAATATCCAAGGGATAGCACTTTCGGTACAAGCTTCTACCTTCTTTTGGTGTTGGGCACAAATACTGAACACATTACCATTTTTCAGTGGATCCCAAGAATGCATTAGGATGGAAAGCACACTTCATGTATAAAATAGTACATGGAACTTCTAGTTTGCCAGCTAATGTAAAAATAAATATGCCAAGAGATAAATTTAATAACATAATAAAAGAATCTTTCACATGTCAGTAATTTTTTTTTTTACATTTTCTATTTAATACTAGCCATCAGACCAATATACATCAGTCTGAAAAAAGGAATAGTTGCTTTGAAAAATAACTTTCCACTTTCAATGTATGCACTATCTCCCACATAAGAGAAGATGACACAATATCTCCCCTTGGAAACAGGCATACTAAAATGTATTTTCTAGACGGTGCATAAAAATGAACACAGGATTAATGTGGACAGTATGACAGAAATTTTTATATAATTGTCAAGAAAGCAGAATGAAGAGATGCAGTAACAGGACTCTTCCAAAAACAGATGTTACTTAAGCACTGCCAGCAAGATGACCACTGGTCCTTGTTTAGTTTTGCATGAAAGATTAGAGAAAAGGTAATAGTAATGTATTCCAGACTTCTTAGAAGGATATACGGAGATACAAGAACACAGGCAGGGAAAGACAATTCAACTGAGTGAATGGGTCATCAGAAACCCATTTTCTCAACAGTGGACAGACTGTGCCTCAGCCCAGCAGTAATCCCCTAATTGTCATTTCTTCATTCTTTTTACCACAATACCTCTAATGTGGCTAGCTAGGGACTGAGTGGTTATTAAACTGGGATGTTAAATATTTCACCAGTCACCCATGGCCCATGAGCTGTACAAGGAGTTGGGCTGCTGTTTGGAGCATTAAAGTTATTAAATCATCTGGGAGTAAAGGCATATATTAGAAAATATGAGATAAAACCAATCTTTACTGTATGCAATTCTGTTTATAGTTCATAAAGTCTATACAGCTGCTGACCACGTTCCAACGCTGAAAAACTTGTAAAACCAGCACTCTTCTGAACTAGGGAGCAAACAGAGTTTGGCAATTATGACAAAGGAGAACCTCCGCTTTATAAATGAAGTTTCAAATGCACTAATTCACCTCTGGACACAAGAATTTAACAAAGTTACATGGCATGATACAATTCATACATTCATTGCCAAAGCAAACAATGGCACTCGGACATTTTAACTAGTCTTTTACAACTGAAAGGCCTTTTTTCTCTTAGCTTTTTCTGGAATTACTCAGCCTTATTACTTCATCAAAAGTATTTGCAACTATTTAAGTTTCCACATATCAAATTATATTTTTCAATAAAGACAGACCCTAGATAATCATCTGGTACAGAGAGTCCATGAGGAAAATCACACCTACAACAACAGTACTCCACAAAAGGTACAACTACAAGGCAGAACATATTACTTCTGAAAGGTGCAACTAAGCAGTGTCACAGCCGAAGCAGCCTTTTCAAAAACAAGTATGTCAGATTTATCTTTGACCTTTCCTTTTACAAGCTGACGCTGACAAAACCTTTTAAAGCTGTTACTTACTGGTCAACATTTCCACCATGCATTAGAAAAAATTATGGGTAGGATCTTGTTTACTTAAGGTAGACCATACCAAAATTCTTGACAGTGATGCCAAACCTCCTATTCTCTACAGTCAGTGGAAAGAAATAAACACTCCAGAGTCATGTTCAGGGGGTAGATCTTCTCTACCTAACTTAAATAAGTAAACTCCAGACGGAATGGTCTTCCTCTGGCAAGTATCCAAAAGCATCTACCACCCTCTACTGACTCAATGATAAAATCAAGTGCTAGAGTTGCAAAATTGCTTCATTAAGCACAAGCTAGGCACAGAATTATGCAGTCTAAACTTGTGCTTTGGACACTTTGTTCTTTTAATCTCCACAACAGAGTGTAAAAACAACCTTGCTAAAAAAAAGTTCTTGCATGACTGGGTAATATAAATTGATATAGCAGACAGGGAAAAATGTTAAATTTAAATGTCACTAAGCATGAACAACCCTTGGTTGTATTAAGGTATGAGTTGTTCCACCCAGGCAACAATACACTACAAAGAGAACTCAAGGCCTGTGACTGACCCTATATCTCCACTACGTCAGAAAATTCTACAGAGACCCACTTTGACTACTTTTCACCAAATTCCTGTTGCTTTGTTCCTGGATTCTGAACATCCAAGGAAGTCCACTCATTGCACAGGTATCTGGGTTCCACAACACATCACCAGTTTGCAGTAAGATGCGTACAAATGGCCACATAATTTTGAAAATTCATGCTTGAAAATCATATCATATGGCTTTTTAAATGGAGAAGTAGAATGTTCTTGATAGTGAAGTAACGCATCAACTCTCTGAGTAATTGTGACAACTTATTCACAGGATTTGCCATATATCCCATCAGAGATTATACTGAGAGAAAATTCATTACAATTCTAGTAGATAAGTAATAGTAACTAACAGTAACTAACAGAACATTCACATGCTAGACTACTCGTGTATGTACAGATGCAATGCAGTATTATGTATTATTGGACGAGTTCTATTTATTTAGACAATTTATTTACACTGCCCAGTTTTGTTTCAAGTTACACACGCGAAGTTTCTTAATATAACTTCTGAGGACATGAGTTGTGTTTTTTTCCTGAACAACTATGTCTTCACCTAGAAATATGAGACTAATGGTCTAAGTGGGAAATTTAGGACAGTAACTACATTGCATATAGCAAATACAATACGCAAATATTGCTGCAGTCTCCCTTACATGAAATTAGGGTACAAGGGACGATTATATCAACAGAACTATGAGATACTGAATTAATTTACCTTCAAATATTAGAAGTAGTAAACTTTCTGCTCATTTCCATCTTTCTAAGAATCACTTTAATACTAAATATATTAATGTATCTGTACTTGTTAATGCATTTTTCTACTACAATGTTCTTTGCAAGACCTTGTGGTTAATAAACATTATGTATATTACGTTTATTCAGTTTTAAATGTTAATAATCTTGGTTTTCAGAAAAATAAAGAAAGTGTTCTCATTGAATGTCACTTAGTCTAAAAACTATGCAAGTGAGGGATGGTAAAGTACCATTGTTATAAACTCTCCTTGTTTTCTTTTTGTTTGGTTCATCTAAGACAGCTAGATATACAAAAAACAGTGAATAAAAAGAATATTTAGGACCAGTTATTCAGACGTACCTGCCAGAGCTGCATAATCAAGATGGATAAAATCTGTCCTACAGCAGAAGCATTTCTGCTTTTTACAATCCCCTTTATAATTTAACTAGCCTGAATATTCTGTTGAACTGCAAGAACAGAATTTAAAGATGATTTTGATGGTACTGTGAATCAATTAATTTTTGGTTCTCCTTTTCATCATCAAACAATTATATCTACAACACGCACACACACCCCACGCCCCAATTCTAATTTGTGCTAACTGCATACAAAAGACAAAAGATGAGAGAGAACTGTATCTATAGCTATGGCTGCATACCTTTCATTGACAGTGACATACTTCACTATTTGCAGAGTAACTAAATTGTTTTTCTACATTAGGATTATTTGTGTCTCACATCTCCACAATTCTACCATTAAACTTAGTAAGCTTTTTTAATATCTCATTTTCCTCAGTAACTCTCCTATTTAGGCCCAAACCCCTAAAAAACTAATGATTAATACTTTTTTCCCTTTACGCTTTTTGTGTCAGACCATCATCTCCTTCAATTAAATGTAGATATGGACTCTGAAGGCAGCTACCTAAGGCCATGCCAGTGGGAAATTACAAGTTACCAACTCCCCAGCTATACTAAAAGGTCTGTAGGAATTTTAATTTTCCAGCAAGTTAGTACTTAATTTATCTTGCTTTGCTTATTTTACAACCAGAGGGTTTTTTCCCTACTGTTGAGAGCACCTCCTTCTCTAATGATATCAATACTACCTAACAATCTACGTGATGTTCACTCTTCCACAGATTTAATGTTTAGTCGCTTTAGCATGTCCCTGACCTTACTATTTTGGGGAACAGAAATACAGCAGGAAAGGACAAACTGAAATGATCGGGTAAATGAGTTTCCCAAATCATTAACACCATGAAGAGCAAGGATTCAGCACGTTACTTCAGCTTCATAGGATATAATTACATGTTTTGATTAGCAGATATATTTTCCCAGCCTCAGGTGTCAACAAGGGTTCAAGTGTATAAAATGTATAAATGGGTGCTAATTTTACTAGTCATGAAAATGTGTTTCACTAATTACATTTATATCATCTTAGCCAATTTTAATTCGATATTGCTCCCCTATAGCACATCTTCCTGTTTATTTCCTTACAATGACATTTGAGCTCTTCCAAATGACACAGTGATTCTAAAATTCAGCAGGCATGACAGGTTACTTCCCCACTGAACAACTGCCCTAGTCATGAAAAAGTAAAAAGATTTACAGAAGTCTGTTCAATTTTGTGGTCATTTCTGTACGTCTGTGAATTGCATCCCATTAACGATGTTATCATCTGGGACTAAAATCTTATGGCAAAAGCGGTGCTTTTCTTTCACCCAGGTGATTGCTAGGAGTTTAAGAATTTCTGATTGTTGACACCAAAAAATAAGGAAGCAAGCCAGTTTCAAAAGGGCGAAGCCCTTTTCTCTGCCCTGCGGTTTCCTGACGGTGTCTTTCAGGTTTTGCTAACAGAAATGAGATGAGGATTGACAACTTTAAGAACCTCTTTTCAGACAAATAGCCATAGAATGGTTTGAGTTGGAAGGGACCTTTAAAAATTGTCTGCTTCCATGCCCTAATAAAAACTATTAGCAAAAATATTTAAGGCTTTGAGATAAGAACTTGGGATAAAACTAATAACCACAAGCTGCTGGAAACTGGAATGCCTAAGTAAGAGCGTGCTTCCACAATTCAGAGTGCAAAACAAGAAAACACCAATGACCCAAAAGGTTTCTAACAGTGATATTGCTGTCAATATATCATGATCTTTTGGAGTATTTTTCCAAGAGCAATCTGGTGCATGAATGACATATAGGCCAGATAGCGCTCTCTTCGCTGCACCATCAGTGTTACTCAATGTTATGTAGGAAATGGAGTGGTATGAAATGAGTCCACTACCTCTTCTGCTGCTTAGGCCTCTCAGTATACTGAAAAATCCATCACGATGCTGAACTGCTGCTACCTACAGGCACATACAGCAGCACAAGGAAAGTAAGCACCATTAAAATTATAACAGAAATCTTACTCTCCAGGCATATTTGTTGTATATTTAAACATAAGGCAAATCCTTAAAAAGAAAAGTTATGAGATTTAACTTTTCAGCATGAGATTAACCTTCTCAAACCAGTGCTAAGATCTCTGACCTACCTTGTATAACTGGATGGTTAATATGAAGCCATAATTCACTAGAGAATATTAGCCAATTTAGCAATCACCTAAAGACCTCAACAGTTCAGCCCTTCAGCTTACAGTGTGGCCACACTGTTGGCATGGCTGAGGCAAAACTTCAGAGTCTGTAAGAAAGAACAATAGGCCAAGAACAGAAAATTCCAGTGTGGCTTAAGAAGTTGCATGAATGCATATGGTAAAATATTGTTTTAGAGTACTCAGTCTGCTCTTGCCACTGATACTTCAAGACCCTCACTAGTTGTTATAAACACGACTCCAAAAAATAATTAAGGGGGAAAATCACATGGAAATCACGTATTCAGAATGTTAAGTTATTGCAGAAGGGTGATAGTATAGGGACTGGATTTATAAGCCTGCACATGGATTGCTACAGTTATACTATAATTACTACCAACTGACAGACTAAAAATTATATTAAGAACTTAATGCAAAAACCTTCACAGTGAATGGATTTTTAAAAAAGCCTAACCATGCTTCCAAAAACAAGTACAGGTGATTTACATTTTCCTTGTATATATTCTGACAGTTTAGTTACAGAATAAATACTACGTATTCTTCTGATAAGACCTGAGAACACTTTATGCTTATTCAGTAAATAACAAAAATACTATCTCAATGCCTAAGCGGCACTCAGCAAGTACTTGAGCACCGTTGCGAGTATTTTTAAAGAATATGGTGCCAATACCCTTAAAAAAAGGTAAAGAAAAATTAAAACTTTCAACTTGTAGTAGGTGCAGTATGAGAGAACTGAGCCGTGCAACACCTCACTGAAGCTGCATGCAAAGCTTATTACACTACGTAAGCTTTAAATACCAGTCAGCAGACTTATATATTGTAAAATATGACCTTAAAAACTACTGTCATTCAGCTGGGAACAACAAACCAAAACCTTTGTTTTTTACTTCTGATCCTTTGTACAAGTTGTATTACTTGTCTTTGGAATTATCTAGTTGGATGGAAGGACACAATTGAAGTAATCAGATTTATGATGAGAGGCTTCTTTTGCTTTACTCCAAAGGCTGCAGATAGAATGTTAAAACAAAGGCAAAGCTAAATTTGAAAAATGGGAGCAATAAGGACGTAAACTCAAAGATATTGTATGCATGTTTATTTTAACAGAGTCTTCAGTACTATTTAGTTACCAATGCACACAACCTCTTTCATATGGCCTTGCTAAAGATTTTAAGCATAAGCAGCCTCATTTCAGTGAATCAGAATACTCACACACAAAGGTAAGTGCATGTTTAAGTGTTTTAATCACAAGGGGTTTAAATGTGCATGTTTGGTACTTGGATTAAAAAATTAAAAATATAATTTTCTGGGTTTTATTTTTTACCATTAAAGATATTCTTACTATATACAATAATTTTTAGCACGTACAAACAAAAGCACTAGGGGTGGCACACTATTTCATGCACATGAAGAATGTTTAAAAATTAAGTTTTGAGGGTTTTAATTGTATGTACATCAAGTCAAGTCAGCTGCCATAACAGAACAACTGATACATTCATGCTGTTTGTTAGGTACTATAATTATTGGAACACCTTTTCAATCCTGACAACTTATATATTAATTTGTTCTGGATTTTTTCAGGGTTTTTAATGCTAGTTCTGTTAATAACAGAGTCAGGTTATACACTCTACTTTTATTCCTGATCATTACAAAAGTAAAGCACAACATGAACCAGAAACTCTAAGGGAGGGAAAACCCTCCTTAAATATAAGGGGGGGGGAAAAAGGAGCAAAGCTGTGCTAAAACTGGATGAATTATTAAATGCTGATTTTGCTTTTATCTTCAAAAAGGAAATACATTATGATTAAAACTTATAATGTAAAATAAAAATTGTGTACAGTAATATTTTTCGTAAAAATCAATGACTTAAAGGACATTTCGGTATCACACATATTCACGTCAAGAATAAAAAAAGTTGAGCTTACAGCTTTCAATGACATACTTGAGAAAAACAAACAAACAAAAAAACCCACAACAAAGAAATCCCACCACACACCAAAAAAAACCCCCAAAATCTCTAACCAGTTAGTGGTTATCTCAGAACACTCAGAGAGGAGGAAGTGTCCCAGATGAACAGAAAGCAGTATCTACCTTTTCAAAGTGATGGGTAGGGAGAAGAAAAGGAAATTAACAGACCTGTTGGCTTGACTGATATCAAATGACATGGAATCAATTGCTAAACATGAATTTTATGAAAATAAGAACTGAAGATAAGGAACAGTCAACACAGATTTGTTACAAGTGAATTAAGAACCAATTCAACTTTGTATCTCTAGCTAAAAGGGATGTGGTACTCTTGGAAAGGATTTCAATATGATGTACCAGATGATATGTTTTATAGCAATTTCATCTTCACCATGAAAAGATGCCTGGCCCAAGGCAGAACTAACAAGTCATTCATAAACGATACTGTAAAGTGTTTCTACCCTTAAGGACTACAAACTTCAGAGCTGGTTATCCTTAAAGCCTTTGGTATGTAGATTTTATTTTATACTTTTTTAAAAATTGACAGTAAGTCATCCAGAAATCATCAAGTAAACATCTGACCCAACTCAAAGAAAGGGAATAAAACCCAGGTGTACATTTCAATCATGCATACCATGAACATACAATACATTTGAACTCTATGAGTATTATAAGTATTATTTATGACAGTTCCTACAGTTGAGATTTTCAAGTGAAAAGAAGAAAAAAGTGTTTCAGAAAAACATGAAGAAAAATAAGACTTGCTAGAGAAGCCTTAGCAGGAAAGCAATCCCCACTCCCCTGCATTTCTCAAACTTATTTTGAAGTGACAGGGAAACAGATGATGTGCCATTTTTAAATTGTTACCGAACAGACCAGGTGAAGAGGAATGCATCCTTCAAAAAGCCACAGACAGCAACCATTTCAGGAACATGCTAAAAAAGCTTCCCTCCACATCTGTGGAGAACAGCATTAAGGATTTTTTATTTCGTATTTTACTATTTGTCATAAATAGGGGGAGTCCTTGTTGCAATGGTAAAATAACAACTTTGGCCTGGATGGGAAATCCCAGAAACAGAACCGTCGGGTGTGGAACGGAACTGAGACGTTCTGACCTTTCACATGCATTACCTTCTCTGTTTTCTCAGGTGGTGATGAAGGGATTGCCTGAAAAGTAAGCCAATTCTTAACATACAAATAAGTGATATTATGCAGTTATTACAAGGCAGACCTGACACTTTCTCTGAAGAATGAGAATCCCATTTCTTCATTGCACTGAGACTTCTAGCAGGTGTAAAGCACCCCTCTCCTACTGTGCTGTACATCCAGTCACCACATTAGATGCTCACGGATCTCCTGCTAAAAAACATCCTAGCTACTATTTACTTGCTTAATTCACAAATGAAAATTTTCAAATAAAATATAAATACACCATTATCTTGCCCAACCTAAGCACACTTTTGATATACTTTCAGGCTGTTATTAGTTCATCTTGTTATTCAGAACCAACAAGATATAAAAAGTTCATTTCTAGGTTAGCACAGCATGCCTTTGGGTAGCATTATATAGCCTGGGAAGTGAAATAATCATCATAAAAATACATGGCCTGCCGTGCAGATGTTACTTTAACAAAATGCACTCTGTATTTAAAAATGAGGAAAATAGAGATGAACAATATTTGAGTATACATGCAATGACATCACTACCACAGCTTTAACAGCCCTCAAATCTCAAGTATATTTTAATGCTAAATTAGCTTATAAGCCATTTCTATTTTCCTACTGTGAAAATCATTGCCAGCTTTTCTCATGAATTACACTGTATTTTTAGGACTTCTGTCAGGGGAAAAGTTATTTACAAACACCTACATGCTATTTAGCATGCCTAAAGTAAAACAAAAAAAACCCCAAAATAAAAAAAACCCCAACGAAACGAAAGAGATCCTTTAACTCTTACATATAGTACAAGCACTACCCAGCTAAAACCATGATACTAATACATATATCAACTATCTGTGATGTACATCTTTGAAAGGCAAAGAGCCTCAAGATTATCCTCTCCTTTTGGAAGAGAAAGAAAAAGTATGGAGGAAAGAAATAAAATTAACAGAAATTATACTATCCTGTTTTCATATACCTTTATTTCATAGCAATATTATACATAACATAAAACTGCCTTTACCGTTGTTAGTAGTATTTACACAGCAAGCGTACTGCAGAAGAACAAATATTTTCCATAATTAATTCAGTGTTACATGTGGTTTGTTGCTTAGCTATTGATGAAAACATTTAATTTAATAAAATTCAGCCTTTTCCTCTGTATTCCCTCTCCACATTCTATTGTCACCAATTATAGCACCTTTCTCTCTCTCTCACACACACACACACATGCACGCACACAGGGAAAGCTGCCAAGCAACTCCCTCTGGAGCCAATGTCATGGCTATTTTTCAGATTACTAGGAGGGAATATGTAAACTGCACTGCCAAGTACCCTATACAGAGGGATTAAGTGTGTCACTGCAGAATACGTAGTCTCAGATGAGTCAATCTGAAGTCCTCTTGCCCCACTCTGATACCTCAGTCAAGTCACCCCTGCTGGCAGCTAGTCACCTTACACTGTACTGTTGCCAAAGTTAAACGATGAATGCTTATATTATGTCAAATGGGCACCAAAATATTTTAGTACCAAACCTCCTCATTCATAACCAAACTATTATTTAATTAAATTTTAAATTAGATGTTGTAGTTTTCAACAAGAGTTCAGAAAATCTGAATTTTGATACTGTTACAGATAGATGTTTGCTAACCCAATGAAATAGACTGCACCTGCAAAAACTTCTATCACCCTGTTTTGTTAATGCTCATTTAGAGACACACTTGTGCTGAGCTATTTCATTCATTATTCCTTGCTTCTCATTAGTTTATCAAGCATCAAACGAAAACATTGTTTTCACATTTTAAACATCTGTCATTTCTTGAGATGCAAATCTGTGAAATAAGAAAAAAAAAAAGAGGCCTTTATTGTCAGTCATCTTTGATCATAGTTTGCTCATCCAGATATAAATGACTCCTCTAACTCAACTGGGATACCTCAGTTCGAATGACAGGTAAAGCAGGAGCAATGCCTTCTGTTGGTCAGCTCCATACACAGCAATCGCCAGAGCAGGTGTGTGCAGCCAGAAAGCGCTGCAGTGAGCTCTGCAAAAATGGAGTATTGATCTTTAATAAAGAAACGGTTTCATTTAGCGAGATTTCAAAGGCAATATCATAGGCAGAGTGAAAAATCCCAGTCATGATTCTATATTAATAGCAAAGCCACCTTGTAGTTGCATCACTACTTTCACAGATGAAGTAACTCTTATGGTGCCTGTCCCTTTATATGTGCATTAAATTTCTACCAAAAAGCTCAGGCACCAGCTCGCTCGATTTTGAACAGCCTTCTGTTTTGCATGGCTTGTGGAGAGTAACCTCAATTTGTTTGCCCCATTTCCAGGCTCTTCTATTACCCCATATCGCACACCAGTACTTTCCACTATAACCACATTCTGCCAAATCCAAGAAGCAGCTAAGAGTTTGCCCACCAGGAAATATTTTGAAACATGGTCAAAGAGCATAAACTTCTGCAATGACATCTAACTTCATTGAATGCAAAATTCTTATCTGCTGATGTAAAAGTTTGTAATTTAATTCAGTGGGAAGATGACTTCACCCACCAGATCCCTGCTGTCATTGTACAGACTCAGAAAGCTCTGTAACTAAGGACTACCACTGCTGTGTATCTCTAGCAGAAAGAAACAGAGGTATCTTTTTTCTTCCACATATACTTACAACACAATCAGGACAAGAACTAACGGAGAGTAAGGAACAGATGGGAAGAGAAATGAGCATAGAGGTAATTCTGCATCCTTAACAGAATATTACTCTATTGAGCTGAAAATCATATTTTATTTCCTTATTGTTTTGAGAAAAATAAACTTGAATTTAGCAATCTTAGACCCCATTGCAGGATAAACAAAAACTAGACAGACTAAAGACAAATACAGGCTCTTTTGTGATGGGCAAATGCATGTAACTTCACTAGAATAAAAGTAATTGGAACAAAACGTCCCACCACAACAGCAAAAAACCTATCTGACCAGAGAGGAGGAGAAAGAGGGGGTTTTTCATTGTGCAGGAAGGTATTCTTTGCACCAAAGAGTTCTCATAATTTTAATAACAGCCTATGAAACTAATATTCCTATATTAACTATAAGATTACAATTCTCTTTTTTTGGAATTATTGCTTGATACTTGTTTTAGAATATTCTGCACAGAATCTCTGATTTTTTTCAGTCGAAATTCAGTAAGGACAAATGTTAAGGATGCAATAGCTGGCAATATCTCATCACAGCAATGTACATCTTATCAAATGATGAGCAAAATAATTCTGAATATTCAAGAAATCAGTATTCAAATGCAATTTAATTTCTTCTTTTGCAGTATATTCTATCTTGTGGGGACAAAAATAAACATTCCATCCTATCTCATTACAAGAACTATAACAAAGATACTGGCAAATTAGCACCAGTTTCAGAATACAGACAGAGATAAATAAAAGACAAAACAATCACCAAAAAAAGTGATGATTCCCAACTCAAGCTCTCTCCAGCTGTTCAGTTGTGTACATACAGAAAATAACTGTAAGGCTGTTTTTCCTTCCTTGGGGAACTGCTGTCTTTTCCATCACTGCAAACACCACTTTAAGCAATTGTCATGTCTGAAGATCTGTCTCTCCCCTACCCTCTTTTTAACAAAATGTGCTAAAAAGCTTGAACTAGAACAGTAGAAAATACAGCAAAATTGTCACTGAATCTTAAATGTATTAACAAAATTCCTTCATACACTACATTTTAAAATACAGATAAATAAAGCATTTATCTTGAAGTAGTATCTTACTATTATCTAATCAGATAGGTCAACTTATACAAGAAAAAGACAGCATTATCAACTGCCTTAATTCACCATGTTAATAAAGTATAAACTTATACTGTTGTAAGACATAGCAAAGTAATATAATGTGACTAAGAACAAGTATGTAAATAGTTTAGAGAACATACTTGTTGGTTGGATTGTCTCATTTCAACTTTCTGAAGTTTCAATTTCATCTCACTTTTCTTTATCAGCTTTAATAGTCCTGTATGGAGTATTCTGAACACAGCATGATATTCTTTACATAAGCAAGCAGCATTTTTCATCAAAACCTAGAGAAGTTGAATACACACAGTTACAGACACTATTGTTTCACTATTTTCAGGTGGCCTATGACAAAAAGAGAAGTACACTAGCAAGGTAAAGGATAAGTGAATTTTCCAAACTAAATAATGAAAGGCCTCCAAGAAAGGGGCCTTCCTTTTAAGGAAACATCAAAGTTATGTACAAACAGAAGTGTGCAAATTTTTGTGACTCTACTAATGTTTGTTCAAAACATAGTATATTGAAAAAAGGGCTTGTCCTCTACAAAGTATCGATTTTTAACAGTCAACTCTGATACCTTCAGTATCTTCTATTTATATTAAAATTTCAAGGAGACAGGAAAAGTCTGAAAAGGCAGACACACGTACAGATTTAGTGTAAGGAAGATCAGCTAAGGCCTAATTCTCCAGTTTTGACAGCTGAATGAACATAGTCTCTCACATTTTAGCACACCATTGCTGGTTCTGCCAGAGATAGAATTGTAATGAAAGAACACATTCATCCATCTGAACCATGTGCAAATGGAGAACATATCTGCACTCTATGGAGAGTAGGCAAATACATAAGGCACATGCAAAACTGGGATGAAATATGCAAGCGACAGTATCCATAAACTACATGTAAAGAAAATACTCTGAAATAAATAATCATAGACTCAGATGAAGTACAGCTTCTTTAACACAAAGTTTTGTATCTGTAAAGACTCCTCCCATTACTGTAGCAGAACAGTTCTAAGTATCCCACTATTTTACATAGCATTCCCCTTCACCGGTTTCATACAGCTCTACTCCTATTCTGCCATATGAATACTTGTCGGTAACAAAATTGGAAGCGTAGCCTATCATCGTGTTTCCTTCCTGCCCTAGTGAACTTACTTTAAAAGCCTTTGAAATGGTCTATTGACCACACCCCTCCCTTATTAACTTCTGAGACATACTGATGCTGTAATCTATAAACCTCAGGGCTTCTTTAACAGTCCACAGAACAATCATTAAGTTAGCCTTTCCTCATATATCCCTGTAATTGTATTCCAATATGCAGTGGAATGCAGTAAAAATATTGTTAGAGGAGCTCACTAGAGAAGATTAGAGTTAGCTGGAAAACCCAGCTGTCACAGTTAATTATTTTCAACAGATTCCATGACAGCCTGCCAGAACTTGCCTTACAAATTGTTCCACACTGCCTTAAGAGAGAAAAACTCCAGAAAATGCCTACAGGTTTCGAACTCCACCATACCTTCTTAAGACACCAGCTGATCTGAGAACCTGACAAGACTGCTCAGGGTTCCTGCCGAGTAGTCATTAAACTGCTGGGAATTGCATTTCTTACCTGCACTGGTGTGTTTTGGGCAGAGAAATGTTATGGAAATTTCCATTTTCCAGAAAAATTAAAAATGACCTGACTTTTACACTGTTTTGGAAGAAGATCAAATTCAAAGAGCTAACTGCAGATTTTGATTAGCTTATTGAACATTATATGTCTTATGCTCTTGGTTGTGTGCAAATCCCAATCCTAAATAACATTTAGAGACATTCTTTATCAAGCTTGGTGAGCTAAACATGGGCTACATTTGGTACTGTAAATACAACGGGTGACATCTACTCAGAACAAAAACAGAGAAGGGCACAGCAACAAAGCCATGATAATGGAAGGAACGTTTATCTTCTCAAGACACTGTTTTATCAATAAAAAAGCACAGAAATCCACATTTTCATGCATACCAGGATATTATAGTGAGAAATACATAATATCTAGACAATCTTTCACTTTGTTTCATAGGTTCAAAATAAACTTAAGTAATCATTTTTTACCACTAAGATCTAATTTTAATGGGATGTTTCTAGAAAGAAAAAAGAAGCCACACGAAAAAAAGCTGTTTGAATGTTTTGGTACAGAATTACTACCACACATCTGCAGATGTGAGAAAGGCTTAGAACACTATGATCCAATGGAACCTCAGTAACTAAAAGAAGAGTTAGTGTCACATTTTGAAACACACTGCAACTACCTTTTTAAGAAAAGATGTGATTCTAGTAATCCATTCTTAATTTAATTAAGACAGGGAACATACATACGCAAATACTTCTGAAAGCAGGAAGATTATAAAGAAATAAAGCAATGGTGTGCCCAGGTTAACACATGAACGTCCACATTTCAAACTTATCTCCCCATTGTTTCAACTTGGTAGCAAATGCTGCACTGCATCAAACTCTCTAAATGTAGTTTAAATTACTGGAGGAAGGGTGCATGATAAACTGGGAGATCTCTCAATGTACGAAATCGATAATTTCTGTTTTGCAGAAAAGATGTTTAAACTCAAAACAGAGAGCATATCCAACAATTACATGTGAATAATCAAAGATGTCAGTCAGCTGGACCAATGTGTAGAGTGACTTCTGTATACTGAGCTTCTCATCCATACTACAAAGTCAAAAGTGTATCAAGGAGACCCACAGAAACACTAATGTATTTCCCACTTCAGAACAATTTCCTTTTCTCTTTCCTGATGAATGCAAGTTTAACCATTCACAAAAAGAAAACTAATATCTAAGAAAAATTCCCACACAAGAACCTATGTGCAACTGAAAAATCAAATGCAGCTTTCCCCCAGGCTAACCTTCCTTTTCAATCTATAGTGTTTGGAGAAAGGCTTTGTTGTTTAGATTGGTAATACTCAGGGTAGGACAACTGAGAGGTGAAGCCTTGAAAAAAAACCAGATCACAAAAACTCCACATGGGCAAATAAATCAGCAGCTGATGGTTTTTGAGATTTCTTAGCTGCAATATTATTTTATTCATTCACTGTGAGGTGTTCTCTATCACATATTTTGCATTCTTTTTCAAGTCAAATGAGAGGTTTGAAACATGAAATGGAAATTCTTCTACAGAAAAAGCTGTGTTGGAAACAGTGTTGGCATCACCAAAAAAATAAAGTACTGATTCCAGAAAAATGCCCAAACAGTTCAAATGTCAACACGTTTGAACTTAAATGAGTCACTCTTTCTGGAATAATTATTTGGAGATTTATTAAATCTATTATCCATTGAGTACTGACTAATGAATGAGTGAAAAGCAGAATAAATCTGGTTCTAATAAGCCCTTAGGCGTGGCAGTTTTACAATATAGAAGTCATACCAGAGTTCTGCTGTTTCATTATTGGAGAGGCCTAAGGATAAAATCAGATGGTCTGTATGGAAACCACTATTTCCAGTGATTTGTTTTACCATAAAATGATGATCTTTCTGTTGAATTCCTTAATTATGGATACAGAAATCTTCAGGGGCTTTATCCTTTATGAATGATACAGAATAGTAGAACCAAATAAAAGCAAACCACAGGTACATCAGCAATCACCAAAAATTGTTCTACATCATGTGATAGAAGAAATTTTCAGTAAATGCTCTCCTAGTCTTCTACTTCTTAGATTAGAAGCTATGTGTACAACCAAGATATGAAGAAATCACTATATTGCTTATCTGGTTTAAGGGTATTCGTAAACTTGCTTATGGATTATGAACATTCAAGACACAGGATCCTTCTGAAAAGTCAATCATGTTCATTGGTGCTTCTACTGTCTTACAGGCAGAAATGGATGTACTAACTCTCTCAATCTACCTCTGAAGGTTGATGTACCTGCTATACTGGATGGGGTGTTCAGATTTACATGCATTTGTTTTTGCTAAGGTTTATTCCACCTGTGTTGAAGAAGGAAAATGTTTTTGAAAATGACTAAAGGTGAAAAATGGAGCAGTGCAGGTCATATCTGAAGATGAATTATGTAAATAAGTATTCAGAACAGCTTTCTTGACAAAATTAAACAACTAAGTTGTTTAAACAAACTGTAAATTTTGTAAACAACAGTAAGTTAAGGCAGATCTGTTTTCCAATGAAATAAATCAGTTCCGTATTTACTTCACCTTTTATGAGAAAGAAATCGTCCTTTTATTATAAGGTTTCTAACTTTCCAATGGTTGGACACGCATACACAACCCTCAAGAAAGATTGGTGAAAGATCCAAGAATAAGTAGAAAATATCAGTCCATATCCAGTTCCTCAATTAGTTATATATTTGAGTGAATTTCTAGTCTATAGTTTCTCCATTAGCATAAAGAAACCCCACAAACCACCTGAATTAGGCATTTCGAAGAATTTTTACAACATGCATTTTGCTTCCCTGCCACATTATGCATTCTATAGAATACAGTCTGTCAAATATGCTTCAGGTAGCCAAAGCACTCAAGAAACTTTTCAATCATCCATATCCAAAGTTTGTAATTCTCCCTTTTTAATTATCCCGTTGCACTGTGCAATAGCAAGTGTTTTCTCAAAGTACTGGTCAAGCCATTTTGCAAATCTGCTGGCTCCTGCAAGTCACAACGTAGCAAGCTTTAGTCCATTAGTATGACAGGTAGTGCTCTTACTAACAACTGCTTTTTACTCCCTCTGACAAATGTGCTCTGTGCCATGGCTGACGTTTGTGTAGTAATCAGGACTGATGGATAGGGACGCCAGTGCTGCCGAAAGTGCCCCCCATTTTAATGTGAGCGATTTGTCAAATGTGCTGCTATCGCACTGCTGTCAGGCACAGCCAGGAAAGCACTCTGTCATCTTTCCACCAACCAAGGTCACTTTGGCAGGGACAGGAGAACTCTCCAATGAAATTTTCATCTTTACTGCCTATGTGAATGGCCTGGTCTTCACAGCATTTAGTTTATTTTAGGCAGTCCTTAAAAGTTCTCGCAAAATGTCCTTGTTACTAAATACTAAATTAAAATATAAAAATAAAAGCACATTGAAGAAAAAGTTGCACAGCTAGCTAACAACACAAATTTGGAGTTTCAGAAATGCAGACTTATTGTAACTTCCTGCTTGTCAAGTTCTCAAAAGACAGACTTAATTTAAGAATTATTTAAGAATCCAAGGACTTTTGCCAACGGAACACCTGAAAATACAGAGACAACACAGCATGGAACAAGGATTAAAAGACCAAAGCAAAAAGTCTACAAAATATGTCTGTGTATCATCATGAAATTTGGCTAAACTGGTGTCTCCAAAAACAAAAGATACAGAAATCCAGAGAAAAGTACAAACTTTACTCTCCACCACATAAAATGTAGCAGCCTCCAATTCTTAAGCATTTTTTTTTTAACATATTTTTCTATTTGTTTGTGCCAACACTCAAAAATATGAGCACACCAATGGGATTTAGATGGTTCCGCATTTTACAGAACTTCTATCTATATCTTCAGTCACTTATATAAAAACCTGGTCTTCAGCGACTAAGGAATTTAAAGGACTTAGTTGGAGACCTTAATGCAAAATTGAGAGAAAAGTTATACCAAAGGCATTTTTGAAGTAACGGGCGGGGGGGAAACAAACCCCCCAAAAAATCAGCACCAAACAGCTGGCCAACCCAGAATGCAATAGGTAAGTCATACCATTCCTATCACTTAAACATAATATAAGTTTATCCATGAGGCAGAATACAAATCAGCGCACACACACTTGCCTACAACTCCATCCTAAATCTTGAGTATTTACTGACAAAAAGCAAAGCCTGTAAGAAAATATCATTCAAGGTAAAAAGCTATAAGATACACAGGCAGAAAGTAGCTGAAATAACAGAAAATGAGATAAATCAAACCACATGAAGCTTTTGCCTACTGCAAAAACCCAAATGGTGTGGGCAGCCCTGCGCAGTTACTCTCACAGCTACATCCACTTCAATCCTATTGGCAATTATTTTTGTTTTCAAGGATTGGAAAGATGAAATAAAGAGACTTTAGCCCACAAACACTGATGCTACATCCTTTTTAGCTCTGCATTCCTCCAAAGTCCCAAATGAACTGACAACAGCTTAGAAAACCTCTACTACTGCAAAGTAACTCACAATGCTCCTACTTGCATTCTAAACTGCAAGCACCACTGAGTTGTTTTACAAAACCTTCATATACTGTGAATGCATTATCTTGAACTTGAGTGAACATTCATTGTATGACTGTAAAGCAAATATACATTTACTGTTTTAGTGACCATAGTAAAACTTCTCTCTCCCTTTTTCTATAGCATATCATCACTTCAAATCAAGAGAGACTTAAGGATTAAGGAAAAGGGATGCTGGAAAGTCAAGAAGCCAAAAAAGATAGATATCATTTACGTTTTATTTAGAAATTGATCTATCCCTAGAATGGCTGTCTCATATAAAACATGTTAAAAGCCTACCAGGACATTTGACTAGTCTCTCTGTAAAGGTCTCCTGCTTTTCTTCTGACCATTTCTGT
Source organism: Phalacrocorax carbo (assembly GCF_963921805.1). Taxonomy (NCBI): domain Eukaryota; kingdom Metazoa; phylum Chordata; class Aves; order Suliformes; family Phalacrocoracidae; genus Phalacrocorax; species Phalacrocorax carbo. Next base: position 18,028,853 of record NC_087520.1, read on the forward strand.
AATAAAAGTTTGGATCAGGTAGCGATTTCAACTTGTTGTGACAAAGGTAAACATGCCTTCTGTGCCAGGAGACCTTTGGCTGCAAACTGTGGCTTGGCATTACTATGAACATAGAAGGTAAGTAACAAGTAAACATCTACCTAGTTAATGTTGTCAAGAACATTTTATTCGAAGTCAAATTTCTGGGAAGCTTCAGAATAATGTAACAGCAGCATCTAGGAATATAGTAACAGAAAATACGATTTCTTGCAAAGGCCTAAACTGTTCTGTTTCTTCTGTTGAAATCTGGAATACCTTTACGTTAGACAAAGAGAGAGTCATCCTACAATTCTGGGTGAAACTTCTGCTGTTATAAAAGTTCATACCAAAATAGTCAATGTATGAGACTCCAGAAATTATCACTTGTACAGGTACAGTAGAGATGTACAAAAGAATAGCAGAAAGATATCCCCAAACGCTGTGTTCCTTTAGAAAACAGTATTGCCACACGAAAGTCAACCAAACCTTTGTGAAACCACAGTAACAATAGGCATGGGGCAGAAAAGAAAAATATCTGTGCTGCTGTACTTTAAGTTGTGGATGCCCAGAAGATAAAAAATAAGAAAGCAGCTGAGCTTGAATGAAATGACTTGAGAAGCAGCATGGGGAAAAAAAATATGATAAAGGGAAAATAAAAACATTGACAGGTGGAAAATGCAAAAATCTAACTGCAGCAAAGATTAATGAAACTGTGCATTCAGGATGTAGGTATGACTATGTATATACATCTCCCTAATTTATAGAAATACATATGCAAACCCTATAATAAAAATGTTTCAAGTTGATCAACCACGATGGAAAGCTTTTGCCAGTCTCAGTTTAATCTCTCCAGATCTCTCCTCAGGTGAAAATATGGGTATCATAACCAATTCCAAGACACAAGCACTTGCACAGATTACAGTTGGACAATCATATATAAACATACATATATGCAATATTAACACATAAATAAATGCACACGGAAAAAAATACAGACAATCCTTTGGGGACGGAGGACTCTGGAGACAGAGCAGCAGCAATTTAAGATCTGGAAGTTAAAGTGTTTGAAATTTTACTTGAGAACAACCCTAAAATAATTTAAGTTTCATCGTTGCATACAGTATCCATCAGCAAAATTAATACCTCATCACACTACAAAGTAATAAAGAATGCAAAGGCTTCAATAAAAAAAGACCAACACAAAAAAAAAACCAAAACAAAAAGACCACACAAAAATTATCACCATCAAAACAAAAAAGAGAGGAATTCCTAATCTACTTTTATTCTGGTATCAAGGAAACTTTCAGCATTCCTCATCAAATAGTAAATATTCATAGTCTCATTCTCCCAGATTCCTTGCTAACAGTACTCCCTGAAAAGAAAGTGATAAATTGAACCCATGTATGTCTTCCAGTTCCTTAGCTAAATGCTTCATAGCGACTATTAAATATTTGAAGATAGTCTAGGAATTCCCACATTATTTGAAAAACTTCAGGCTGAAACAACAAAATATTTACTTACTGAAAGATAAAAGTAAGCATAAACCAAAACTAAAAATACTAAACTGTAACTTTGTACAAGATGACGAGTTGAGATATACTTATATATCAGTTCACTCTATATTTTAGGAGGAACTAGATAATTATTCAACAGACAAAGAAGAGTTATTAAGCATGCTAAATAATGGTAAAATGATAATTACACTGGAGATTTGTCTTAATAAATGAGATGCGAAAGGGTCTTTATTATCCAGCCATGTGCATGTAGAATTTAATTAGTTATCACCTATAAATGCTAATACCAGAGCTGCCAATCTCCTATATAGTAATTGAGGAAACTCCCCAAAATATCAAAAGTGAATGCTGAAGAACTCTTTGGTTAGAAAACAGTTAACCCAACAGCAATATGGAGAGAAGGAATTCCTTAGAGAGCCTAAAGAGATGTTTTCATCTCATTACACCTACCTTCATAATTATAACAAACTCATCAGGCTCTAGATGAATACCATGTATAATCATTTTCCTGCATATTTTCCAAAGCAGGAAACTTAAGAAGATATAAATGCTAGGACTAATTTAGGCTATTTGCAGTTCTCATCTCATCTTGAACTGAAATAAGAAGAAAAGAAGTACAGTTAAGCTAAAAATAACTAGACAGGGACTTTTGCTTATTTATTTACGGTACTCCTTGCTCAGAGTAAGTAAGCAAGGTACTTCTGAGTACCTCAGAGAGGTAAGGAACAGGTTTGTCCTATTTCAAGGAAGGTAAATTTAGAGCATGGCTAGGATTATGGTCTTTAAAGACCAAAAAAGTCATGGAAATAACTAGAGAAGCTGGCGTGCTTCTAATCTACCGAAACGGTGCTTTCATTAAAACATTTTGAAATACAGAAAAGCGAAAGAGAAAACAAGCCCAAAACCCCCACAAAACAAACAAAAAAATTGAAAAGATCAGCCCACCAAAGACTAATTTCACTTACACTAATACGAGAAAACAAGCAAATTAGAGGGTTCATTCAGCTGAACAAAATCAATCACATAAGAAGTACAGTAATAATAATCAGGAAAATCCTGACCCACCCAGTGAAAGTGGAGTTCTGCCAGAAATACATTTCTTGGCAAGGCTCTGTGCCCACTAATTAGAGACTGAACCATTTGGGGAAAGTTACTCTGTGTCCTCAGGAATTGATACAGAGCTGTCCAAATCCACCTACCTCTCCAAAAGTGAAATTGTGTTGTTATACATATTGGCACAGAGTAGGATCAGGCAATAGCGTCCAATACGAATCAGGAGGATTACAGATGAACTGGGGGATAAAGGGTGGGTGTATGTACACATGCACAACACCTGCTTTGTATTCCCCCCAGAAAGGCAATATTTTTCTTCATTAGCTGACTGTGCTGGAGAGCGTGCAAAGCTGCCAAACCTTTGCTTCCACAGTAGCAATGCTGTTCCATAGCTCCATATGAAGATGGCTGAAGGAAATAATAGTCTATCCCCTGAATAAAGCTATTTTTCTTGACACATACAGAAAAGGAAACCAGTGAATATCCATGTACTCATCTGACACCAACCACAAATTTCCTGTTTAATCCCAAACCTTCCAAATCTGATTTCTTCACAATTTACCTCAGTATCGGAATGTAACAGTAGGGAGAAGAGATACAAGAGTTATCTCAAAGACTGGTCCCAGCAATGACTTGCTCAAACATGGCTCTATGTTCGCTACTTCACACGCTCAAAAAGGAATTTCCTTCTGGAGAGTCAGCGTGCACTGCTCCAGTTAGGATCGCCTAAAGTTTTTAAACTAACTACGATGAACAGTGGGATGCACCCTGATCCTATTTTGAAGTAACCACATTTCTAAAGCCACCAGGGCAGTGGGAGCTCTGCTTCAGCAAGCCTTAAAATCTGGCCTGATAAGGAAATTGGTTTTTAACACACAAAATAGGCTGAAATCTCTTTTAACACTTAATAAGCATAATGGGGGTCTTTCAGATGTGACATGATTAAGCTGTATGCTGAAGGAGAATCCCGCTTTCTTTTTCTACTTTGCAACTTAAGAAACTTAAATTTCATATATTATGAAGTATTTAAAAATTCTACCCTGCCCCCAAACTACAAGCAGTATTAACAGATAACTCTTGACAGATAACAATGAGCAAAAGCATATGGATAGAGGCAGTTAAAAAGAATTGACGCAATCATTTCTGTTTTTTGACACAATATCCAAGAAGTTTAACACAAACCAATTTAATTTTCATTTTAAATGTTTATTTTCTTGCCAAAAGCATATTTTACACAAACATTGAAGACAATACACAGCTTTGCAAAAATAGCTACTATGGCTGATGGGCTAAATTTGACCTGAAACAATGGGTTAAAACCATGTGAGTACAAAGACTTCATAACTTTTTATTAAAAAAACAACAAACCCAAACATATTAGCATAGCAGGTGTGTCACTGTCCTTCCTGTCAGCATGCTTTACACTGCCTTTGTGCACTGACTGGTATGCTTGGAAAGGTCATAGAAGAAAAAGGACAAAAAGAAAAAAGTGGAGGGAATATCTGAGAATATCAGAAAACAACCCGAAGTGCTGACTCATGCTGTAACAATACAAAGCTGAAAAATAGGCCACTGCAGAGAAAATGTGGGTAAGTCTGAAAAATTCACTGCCTTCAGTAATGTTTAAAATTCATATTTGATAAAACAGCATAAAAGGAGGAGTCCAACTTTCAAGCAATAGCCATAATTGGAAAATGATGTGGGATGCATTCCTGTCCTTAATTCCTTGTGCAGACTACAGACAGGAGGAGCAGGGCGGCAGCCCTCTTACTAGTCACCCTCCAACAAAGGGGAGCGTTGTTTCCCTGCAGGCAGCCACAGCTGCTTCCCAGTGCACTTGTGGGGAAAATTTCTGACGATCTCAGTTCAGAGACTCTGAAAACTGATGGTACACTGGAGGTACTACCTGCCCCGCCTCTGACCCTCGGTGTCTTTTTAGTTGACTGTTATTCTGTACTAATCAAGTAAAGCAGACTAATAACTTTCCTATTCAGACATAATTCATTATCCTTATTTACCCAAGCTGGCAAAATTTAGAAAGATTATTCCTTCCAGCCTTTTTAATTACCAAAATTCCACTTGCTTTAAAATACCATAGTCTCCCTTGAGTATTCAGCAGAGCTGAAGATCACCATGGCAATAAGAAAATGGTGCCAATGTTATCTTGGCACTAACTGTCTACAGATCTCAGGAGACTTAGCACAGGAGAAAATTGAGCTCACGTAAAAGCAGGAACTCACTCACTCTAATGATTTTAATATACCTTTTAGTTTTGCTAATTTGATGTTAAAGAAGTTGGGGAAAAAAAACCTTAGAAGCATACACTTTCCTGAACAAACAAAATAGCTAATGAGTTTAGTATTTCAAGGTGAAATCCACTTTACTTACACAAAAAAGCAAGGTCCTACAGTTAGTAGTTGGATATGTATGAAAGTGCTACTAAAGCATTGGAGGAAAGAAAAACAACCCACATGAAAACAAAGTTTGAGAAAAAAAAAAAAATCTGGAGTTCTTCAGATCCCTTTAGATTTTAGATTCAGGCATGCAACAAAGCTTTCTCTACAACCACAACACATGCAGAAACCTGTATTGCTGCTGCCCAGCCCGACAATGCCTACGTTTGGGGTTGGTTGTTTGCTTCTTCCTTTTTTTTCCCTTCCCTAAACTGTGTCAGGGAGACAAGGGATACCTTTTATCAGGATTATATCAGTAATCTAATAGACAACACAATCACGCAAAACCTCATAGCAATACAAATGAAATGTCCTGCAGTGAATGCAGTACTGCTCCAAACTTTTAAACTAGCCTTTCTGTAAAAAGCCAACACAGCACTGGAGTATCTCCCGAAGGCCAAGTACCATACAGACAACAGTGACAACATATCCCAGAAGAGAATACTACTAAGCCATACAGGTCAATATATAAACAAAGAGCACCCTCCCTTCAAATTTACGGTAGTGCCAGTACAACTGCAGGTTTTCTTTTTACTGGATTCAAACCAGCCACAGATACATTAGGTTCTTTTGTAGTCAGCAAGCAGGACAGAGGGGGAAAACAGATTACGTATCATTCCAATGCCCATACACACAAAAAGACAAGCTAATTCTGTACTAGTTGAAAGACACATTCGAAATCTCAAAGAATGAAAATGTTATATTGCAAAAGCCAAAAAAGGGATTTAACTCCGTCTAGTACTGAGTGATCCTGAATTAGCAGACTTCAATGTGAAAATGCCAATTCCCTCAATTCTCATTTTACAAATTTCATTTCCAATTTGTGTGTTCCACTCTCTCCATGTACACACAGAATAATTTTGTCAGTGGTCAATGTAAACTTGTGCTGACATTTTTCTTAAGAAAGTAAATGGAATTTATTAGAATATAGTTTTACAATGATGTATTAGTTGCAGCAGTACTTCTGCTTAAGATATATTTTGGGGGGGGGGGGGGGGGAGGGGGGGGCAAGGAGAAAGATTATAGCAAGGGGTAGGGGAACCAACAGTGACTGTGCCACTTCCAGCATTCCGATGGTCAGAACATTGGTATCAAGTGCATAAAAGCCATATGCAATGCCTGCTTTTACAGAGTCAGAAGTCTCTGGGACATTCAAATCTTCAATCTGAATCAGATGCTTGCTTCAGTCAGCGTCACTTGTGTCTCTCACAAACACCAGAGCTACCAGGGTACAAATTCATTCACAAACTAAACTGAATGTTTTAATTCAAAAAGCAGGTATTCTGATGCAGATAGGCTTTTTGTTAATGTAGATGAAAGGTTCTTTTTTCATCAGAAGGCAGGGAAGGAATAAATACTAAAAAACTCTACACATGCCACCACAAATTATTGATACCTGAATAGCTCTAGCTTAATATACAGCTATTGCAAACACACTGTACAAACCTGCATTTTAGTGTGGGTTTGAAATACAGTGCCAAGATTGCACAGAAAGCACTCCTCCTTTGCAAAAAAGATATTGCATTTCACAATATTAAATGAATTCAGATCATCATGAATAATACCAATCCCACTAGTGAGGTCAAAAAAGGCTCACTGCTTATGCAAGCTCATCTTAGCAAGAAATGAAATGACTTGCACTTGGGATAAGTATGGCTGGTAAAGGCAGCAATCCCAAAGTTCCCATAACGGAAAATGTGGTATCGGGTAGAAAATTATTGGAGTTTGACACGGAAAAACATGAACAGAGACTGCTGTCCTCTGCCATGCCAGCCTTAACTATCTAAAAATTCCAATCACACTGTTCAGCTAACTTGAAATCAGCAGAACTACCTTTTGCACATCACTGTGAAAGGATGCTTAGCTGGTCACCAACACACAAGAAAATCTCAAGAACTAATCACCACTTTTTATTTAATAATGGAATTATAGGTGGATGGGTTATTTCCTGCTCTCAAAATTTATGCATTTCAAATAAACGTTCCTGGAAGTAGATTTCTCTCAAACTTTCGAGGATGGATTCTCCAACGGATCAATTTGAAACTGCAGTTCCTGCTGTTTAAAACACTGGGGGTGAGAGGTAGGAGGAGAATGACACCTTTCAAACTGCTGGGCTCCTGATAGTTGCTTAGTTAGCGTTTTTTGAAAAATAACAGAAATATCTGCTGGATTACAGTTAGAACAAAGCTAATCCTGACTCAATTAGCTTCTTGGCTTTCCCGCCATGTGGTATGCCAGTATCACAAAACTGCAAGAAAGAATTAATGAATTTACAGTTATTTTTAGATATTAAGCTCAACCTTTCAGGTTATTTGCCTTCCCATAACAAGGCTCTACCCTTCCCAGATTAGTTCTTCTAAGGAAGTTATTTCAGATGTGACCAAGACACAACGTGTGATCCAAACAAGAACAAATCATCTTGCTTAGCTTAAATGTCCTATGCAGACAAAATTACTCAACCAAGTACACACAAAAGGGCATAATCTAGCTCTTTAAATATAAATGGATGCTGCAGATTATAGTCCTCTGTGTACAGCATTCATGCATTTCATTCTCAATTCTTCATTCAAACCCACTCAACTGAAACCATATTTGGAAATACATTTTTTGCCATTTGAAATACAGAACTGTTTCATAACAGAAATATAGAGAATAACGCTAGCCGTAGAAAACTTTTTCTGGCATTCAAAATTTATTTTGGTTTAAAGGGACTAGACTACTTTTTAGACTTCAATCTTCCTTTTGAGCCAAATTGAAGTAAAACAAAAGTGTTACTGAGTCCAGAGATGATCGAATTTCAATTAAAAAAACCCCCCAAACAGTTACTAAGTAGAATCAATGATCTTCAATAGTCAGATACACTATTTTACTTTACTACATCATAGAAACTAGACTGTGACTTTTCTCCTAAATTATTCACCCAGGATTTAAGAAGTGACCACTAAACCTGCATGAAAGTTGTTTCATTCATGACTCTGCAATTCTTTACCTCTATGTTTAGCTACTTCACCTTCCCTGAGTGTTTCCCCTAAGCACTGCATTTTTGTTTTACAGATTAAAATGAAAATACTGCATGCTTTATTAGGTTCAGCTCTCTTGTAATTACATTTGGGCTAAGAGACCAATGTTGTTTGTCAATGTAAAATGCAGCTCCTTGGCACAAACGTTTTATTTGCTTGTTGTTTCCCCCTCCACCTCTCTGGCATATGTCAAACATTTAAACAATATGATCTTGATGGCAGATTAATGTTAGTACTTAATGTACAAGGTCAGCTTTCCAATGCAAAAAGCAAGCTGAGAAAATGTAACTGTTTTAAACCTTTTTTTAAAACAAATTACTTTAAGCACAATATATTTAAATGAAAATAAAACTCACATTTGAAAAAAAAAACAAAAAACAACAAAACCCAAACCCCATAAATCCATACCAGCTCTTTCCAGTTTACAGTACATTCTAAAACAGCAGTTTAGAAGCATACAAAAATATACATAGAAGCATATAAAAAAATATAGTAGTGTAGGTTTCAAACCAAAAAGTTGTAATGACACACCTTCTGTAAAAAAGCTGTAGCACTACAAAACACAATCCAGTATGAAATAAAGGTTTCAATTAAAAGTTGGTTATATCATAGGAAGCAATCAAACTGTAGTGTGCTCACTTGTGACATATCAGTAGACTAGTGGCTGAACCACACTGTTAGATCCACGAAATAGCTTTAACCAAATGCAGTAAGGCTAAAGGGTCCAAAGATAACAGCAGTTAGATAATTCATCTATATATGGTCATTACATCCCTTGAAAAAAATTTAATCTTCAAATGGTCATATTTCACTCCACTCATTCTTTTGTGGATACACTAAGCTTTGCACCTGCACAATGCAGACTCAAACCCTCCTTACTCTGGCAACGGTCATCATGCACATCTCCATTGTTCACACAAAAGTGTGAGCAAAAGTCCTGTAACATTGCCCTTTGTTACAATTTTGCCATTAAAATGGTTTTTATTTTTTTTGCAATACCTGTACTGACAAATGTTGTTAATTGACCTCAGTTGATTGTACACTTGCTCCATCCCTGGAAACATTCGAGGTCAGGTTGGACAGGGCTCTGAGCAACCTGATCTTGTTGAAGGTGTCCCTCCTCATTGCAGGGTGAGGTTGGACTAGATGACCTTTAAAGGTCCCTTCCAAACCAAACTGTTCCACAATTCTATGCGGAACTGTATCAGAACTGCTACTTACTGAAGTTTTGTTTTACTAAGTATGTTCTGAAAGGATGTAGCAAAATTCTGAAACTAATACAAAATTCGAAAAAAGAAATGTAACATATGCTTCCTCATTCTATCATTATCATCTAGATCCCACTCATTAGAACAAAGACTAATTCTGAGATTTACTAGAACAAAGTAATTTTCTAAAGTAAGCACATTTCTGTTAGTAGCCTATGTCCTGGTTTTGGGACGTCTTTATCCCAGTAACACCATGAATATCATCATGTTGGGATTTCTTATTTCAAATTTCTCATAAGCAAGAAGAAAACCCTTAAAATACCCAGATAATACATATTTATGTAAGTAGGTTATAATTAGATTATTAACACAACAATGCATGGATCACACCTTCCCACACATTTGTTCAGCACTTAACACAACTAGAATTTGACCTACTGAGACATCGGACCCTACCCAATGTAAATCAGGAAGGTGGTTTCAGCAGGGAAAATAGGTTGCTGAAATCAGTTGATTTGGTTCCAGCTATAACATTGATCTACTTATATAACATTAAAATTTCACTACTACTTGTAAAAGAGAAGACAACCTATCTACTCCACAATGAAGAAACTGGGTTACTGTTTCCTGATTTTATATTTTAAATGAGCAGATGACTTAGCTGTAATTCTTACAGCATATGAATTCAGGCTTTCTCTTTCCAACATTCATAGGAAGGATGAGCAATTGTGATATTCCAGTCTAGGAAGTAATGAATCCAGAAAGACAAGAAGGTACCCAGTCTCTTTTCTCGAAGACCCAGTACTACCAGTGACATAAAACATATCTAAGGCCTGTCACGTGTGAGCAAGCATGAGTACATAACACCTGCAAGGCCCCACAAACTTAACGGCGGGAATACTGCAAAGATAAATTAATTAGTATTTATAGAGCACTCAATCTCAAGTGCTTCTTTAAAGATCTCTCTGTCTTTTCCTTTCTTGGGTTCTGTTATCAAACATGCAGGAGGCATCCATAAATACAGGTAGGACATAAAAAGCTACTCATATGACTATACTGATTGTGCTTTAAGAAAACATAGTCCATTTCTCTCCTATCAGATCCTCCACTAGCCCTTCTTACTACTCGCACCCAAGACCCTAGCTATTCATAATAAAGTGAACTGCTGTATTTATAGGCAACACTATGGTAGAACAAAGCACAAACATTGAAGAACATTGAAGAAAAAGAAAAACCCATTACGAGGAATCCAACCCCTGCAAGTCTCTTATGATTCCTAAAATAAATAAATAAATAATGGTAAAGTAACTGCCTTAAATAATTATCCCTTTTGTCTTTAGTTAAAAAGAAAAGTATTAGTTAGAAACATTTCATGAAATAAACTAATCTCAACTCAATATGGTATGCACTTCGGTGTATCAGATATTGTTTATCTGAAAAGTTACACTGACAAGTCTCTCTCAACGTATCTTTCAGTATCTTTTTGAAATCTTCCCCTTTTTGATCCTGTTCTGAAATCAGAAGCAAGTTGCCTGTAGCATTTGGAATTAAGCTGTGAAATAAACCTCCACTTTAAAAAAAAAATCATATCAGGTGCTGAAAAAGTTACATAGTGGCCTCATTCACTACTGAAGGCTGACAGAACCTCTATACATTACTTTTTCTACCCCCACCCAATAACTATTAACACTTCATGTTCCTTTCTACTATGAAGTTTTACAAAATCATTCCTCTAGTAAGACATACTGTCACTGGAGGTAGTTTATACAGATCAAAATCAGCTACCATTCCATGTACAAAAGTTTCACTCTTACCACTTACACCACTTATTTTCCTCATTTGCTTTATATTTTCGTTTACACTTTTCACACTGTACATTTATGAGGAAAGGAATAAAGTACTTTCATGTTTTTGGAAACCAATCAGAATACTACAGTACCAATGCAATTGAAAAATATAATGATCTTGACTGAAGACATATTTCAATATACCTCATGGCACGACAGCAATTGAAAACCCTTCTAGACTGCAGCCTCCTTGGTACTTCCTTATTTATCAACTTATTAATTTCTATTCTGTTTACAAAGTGGAGGTAATGAAGGAAATATCAAGGGGTTTTGGTGGGTTTTGGGGAGGCTGGAGGGTGGGTCTGTTGAAGCCACTCTCCCAGCATTAAGGAAAAGACTCCCATTGAATGATAAAGGACTCACTGTTACACTATTACAGGAGATGAATTGCATTAACCCCTGCCCTTCCCCATTGTACTTGCTGCCCACTGGAAACAACAACAGAATTACTAAAATCCCACACTCTCTAATGGGATGGTAATAGGATTCAGAGGCCATTAGGGTAAAGGCAATCCATATTTTACAGTTTAATAAGCTCTTGCTGAAGACACTGGATCCCTTTTCAAAGCCAACAATTACTGATTTAGTATTAACAAATCCACAACAACTGTCAAGACTGCAGAATGCATTCGAGATGAAGTCAGCAGCTTATGGTGACAGATTTTAAAATGTGTGTAGAAAAAATGAAACCACTTAAATTGAAATAATTTGTAATTTTACAGTGATACTGGTTATTACTGTCATTTCAGATGTCTTTACATCCAAATGTCATGGTTACTCAAGTTTGCACATAATTGTCTGAGTTCTGTGATGTTTGTTTTACAAGGCAAGCACTTCTGTCCTGTTTTCTAAGCATATACCGTTGTCACAAAGAAATAAAACAGTGAACACAGAACTAGAAGAGATAAACTGAGTCAGGAAATTAAGTTCTCCACAATCATAGATAATCACACAATTTATTAATATTATAATTACCGATAAAAGGATGGTCTGCTAGGCTGTAGACTCAAAAGAACCTATCATTCTCCGATACCATGTCTTGAAGTGTAAGGTGTAAAATACATACTTACTCTGTCTGCTGGCACCCTAACTATTCTTTCAAAACACCTTTTTATATATTTTTGAAAGGTGAATGTGCTGAATATCTTCTTAGGTCCTTTTAAGATGGAATCTTATTATCTGTATTTTTGCTGTATCCAGTTATTCCCCATTCTCTCATGTAACTGACTGAGGACATAAAGGGCAGTCCTCAGAAGATCCAATCCACTCCTTACATTCCTGAAAGCAGAAATATGGCTCATTTGGATACCCACCATAAGTGCTGCTGGATCTAAAACCCCCCTTTCCACCATTCTTTTGTTTACTTTTCTGATTGGGGGAAAAAAAAACCAAAAAACCCAATGAAAATGGATGCTCTTTCTAGAAGTGATAATTCTGAGACTCAGTTTTGTCCCCACAAACACTCATACAATTCTCAATGAGATAGACAAGAGCCAGTGTATCTAAAAATCTGGACCACTTCTGGTATAGTAAAATAATTTTGTGTCTGAAAGCTCATAATCATATAAACACAATAACAGGTAAGCAAAATGAAATATACAGACATAAGACACAAAAACAAATGCCTGTCATAATTTCAAACTGCTGAAACTGATTCTTCACCATTTATTTTCAATAGCTCTGACAACTTTGTCACATTTCTGAACTTTAATAAATATTCATTTACAGAGGTAATATTTCTCTTTTCCTTATATCAACTTCAGTTGGTCTTCAGTGTTATATAGATAAACTGGGAGATCAGGCTCTTCAGCATTCATTCAAGCACATGAAAGAACTCTGTACTAAAGGCCACAATATAAAATTCTGAGGGGCCATACTAGTTTCTTTTTGCCTAAAATAGAAAACAAGCAGGTAATCCCCAAATTAGTGGTTCTCCAGATATTAGTCACCTAGTAAGTCCCCCTCTTAGAATCCAGCAGAGCATCCAAGGGAAACTGAATTCAGCCCAGCTTTCTTTCTAAAAATGTCATCTTGTCCCACACTTCAGTAAGGTACTTCTTTGGAGTGTCACCTCACCAGATTACTTAAAAAAAACACCCTAGCCAGCTCCCTGAAAAATAGTAGAGGCACGAATAGGAATGCCGGGGTTTAATGCCAAACTGACTGCACATTCCTTTGCAACAGACTGAAAACACAGGCTTTTCCACAAGTCCCTTGCCTTCTCAGTATGTCTGTCACTAGGAACCCAAGCAATGGACAATAAGAAACGGTTATGTTTAGCCGTGCAAAGGCACTGCACCTAGACCTCCTTCATGCAGACGTGTCACCCAGTCTTCTTTTCTGAGGTGATGTTTTCACATATTCAGATATTGCAACTTCACGTACCAGGAGCAAGCTGATCTTCAAACTTTTCTGTACTGTTTATGTGGAAAGCCACCAGTCTTCAATAAGGACATCCCAGAGAGTTCTAAAGCATACCTTCCAGGCAAACTAACAGAAATAACTAGAAGCCAAGTAAAAAGAGAATTGATGACCTAACTAATTCTAGGAAAGGAATTGTCCTATCTGTATTTTACAATACAAAACAAAAATACAACCTGAAGAGAAGAAAGAGATCAAATGCCAGAGGAGCAGCCTTTCTGAAGAGAAAAACAGAGCACACGAACCAATAATTTATAAGGATTTGCTTACACAACAATATATATGTGTCACTGTAACATAGACTGGCTCTAGAACCAGATTTATTTTTGAGTTTAGGTAGTTTAGGTGGTTAGGTAGCAACTGCAAGCATCTTCAAAGATAATAAAAACGACATGTAATCACAGTGGTGTAAAGAGAGCACTAAAGCTACCTTAGTACACTTTCTCATGCAAGTATGCCTCCAAAGGACCTGTGTTGCATCAGAATCATTTATCAAACTGAAAAATAATTTGTGTGTTATGGATACATACTAGCCAGTTCCACCTTTTCAGAATTATTGTGTTTTCTTTTTGTACTAAAGATGAAAAACATTTCATCAGTGGTTGGTGAATTAATGCTTGGTGAGTATAAGTGTGTTTTAGAAGCATTTTGTTTTCTTTTCAGAGGTTTCTTAAAAAGATGAGGAAAAATATGAAGTTAGTAAAACCAATGAAATAAAACCCCACAGTGTAGACAGTACTGAAACCAAACACGCCCAGCAGGTGCCACCACAGGATCAGCTCTATGAATGGACACAGAGCGGAATTGTTGCTAGCAGAATGCTATCAGATTAATAAAACTTATTACATCTATGTTCACTACAGTGGACTCAGATTCCAGTACCTTTTTGGTCTAAAACTGACTAAAAAAACAACCAACTTCCATAATGTAATGTACTTATCATTCTCCTCCAGAAAGGATGGAAACATAAAACAATGTTCTCGTGTACTTTCCAGAATCAATAAATCTATTATAACGTCTACTTTTTCATGCAGCTAGCTCGCATACTTTTATTGTTCAGAACAGTCTAAGTTGACTTTTTTCAATGTATCATTCAAAATTCTGCACCCAAACCACATGAAGCATGAATCAAGCAAATGAACAACAAATTAAAAACCCTGCACACCCTGCTTGCCTGCTCCATTGCAGATCTCCTTGAAAGCACCATATCAGTGTTAATTCACACTTCATCTATAATACCCTTTCCTACCTTTCTCAACTACTCTTCAGCACAGAATTATAGTTGTTTTAAATTTTGATGTTAGATCTATAAAACACCACTAGAAATACAAAACTCCTTTTCATTTGTAGCATAAATTAGAATTCGAATCAACTCCTTCAGAGATAAAAGCTCTACATCTGCTTAGTTTCCCAGAAAACACAACAAAACAAAATCAAGTCACAGAATATTAAAAAAACCCAGAACTTGCAGCTTGTAAAAATCCCACAATTTTTACAAAAGAAAATAGAACCTTAAACCATAAGCGACCATTTAATTTGGAAGATTTCATTTTGGAATGTGGTGAACAAGGGTAAAATGATTAATTTGTTAAGGCTGGCCAAGGGTAACTGGGTAAACATGAAAAGAAAATGTGTTGCCTGCACTGTAGTCCCAATTTGCTTAGCATTTGACCTATGCTGTCTCAAAAGACCATTTTAATTTTTATTTCAGTCATTTTAAATATCCTCTCAAAAAAGGTAGTAAGGAGATGCGATATAATGAACTATAATACAATAATCATGGTTGGACTTCTGTCAAGTTTCTTAGAATGTAAATGAGCATTTATCAGGAATTTTCCCCAAACAAATAATTTACACTCATTTCCGCAACAAGACAGACATGATTCTCTTTCATTCAGCTCTTTGTTAACTCTGATTAATTACTTCACTTCCAAATTTCATTAGAAACATATTCATCTTTTCTAGGTAGCAACAACTGATATGCTGCATATCAAAGTCTCATATTAGAAAACTGAACATCTGCCCATTCCTTACATTCTACTGACCTCTAGAGACTGTATGTATATATATAGCACATATACATTATTTATGTGCATGTACACATACTAAAGCAATGTCAAAATAGGTTGACTTTAGAGAAATCTGTATGCAGTATTTGATGTTACAGCTTTTACACTGATCACAAATTGTTCTTAGAAACATTTTCTTCTTCCCTGTGTTTTCTAGACATAACAAAATTCTTGCTGGTTTTTTCCCTTTCCTCTCTGTGTTGTTCCAACACCATAGCCTTCGTTATCTATTAAGCTACAAGTATGACTATCAGTGCAAATATTGAGATAATCCAGGTTTCAGTTAAGCATGAACACCTGCCAGGGAGGAGCGTCACAAAACCAGAAGCTCAGTTATTTGAAAATAGTCATTATTGTATGTAGGGAGAGAAGAAAGCCTCCCTTAACTCAGTGTTGACACTTCTTCCCCCCACCAACTAACATCTTGCAGCACTGTCTCAATTTGCTGCCACAAAAAAAACCTGTACAAAAGCCTCTGTTGAGTTTGACATTTAGACCAAACAGAAAGAGCTGAAGGACTCGAATTTGTCATCTAAAACCTATTCAAAATAGACATTAATCCAATAATAAAGAGAAACAAGGACAACAGAAAAGACTATGTTCCTCCATAACAATGTTAGCGTAACTGACATTGTTATGAGCCATTGCTTGGTAATAATATGTGCCCAAGTATAACAAAAAACATTACCATAAATATATGCAAAATTACCATGTGAAATTTAAAGGTGCATTTTCCAACTGAAAATACTTTTAATTATGTTTCATATCAAAACGCCCAGAAAAACATACAAAGGGGCTTCTAATTCTGCTAATGTTTTATAGAGAAGGACGACTCAGAAGATATTTTCATATGACTTTATCCTCTGGAATCTCACAAAGATAAGTTTAGGAAAATGATCTGAAAAAATGTCCTACTTCAAAAAGCTTTAGCTGAAAAGCTTTTAGCTTTTTTATTTTTTTACTTTGGGGGTGGGGTGGATAAAGCTTTTTAATACAATGTTTTACACTGTTATATTGCACATAGTAACAGAACATAAAATTTATTTGATTTAGAATCAGCGATGAACTACAGGTTGAATTTTATTAAATCAATATAAACTATAGATAGCAACTGACTGAACTCTGTATCTTTCAAAAATTGCATAAAGATAGAGTAAGAACTGCATTGGCTAAATATATTTTACACAATACAGCTAAAAGAGAACCTACATCCACTAGTTCAAGTTATTCAGGAGTTACTTTAGCATAAGTGAGGAAAATATATACATCCATGTCTTTCCCTTTAGAGCTAATATCCTTAAAACAACTTCATTGCCAAATCATATTTCTATTTTTTAAAATTATTTTTATTCACCTATATAAAATTTCAATTAAACCATCAAAGTAATGAAACAAATTATATAGACACATTTGAAAAAAGCTTCCCAAATAAGTCATTAAATCACTATTATCTGCAGTATATTTTCCTATGTACACATCACAGCTTTACATCTCAGTAAATAACTGCAAACTGCTAAACATCCATTCCTCCTTCGTTCCAATAATGTGAGACTAGGTATGTATTTTTAAATTTGAAATGGGCTTAAATTAAAATACATGGCTTCAAATTTGTGTGTTTGTTTATACATATGTAAGCATCCACAGACGAACCTAGAAACACAACATTGCTGCTACAGAGAAATGTGGCAACTAGGCTCAATTGTGGCCAGAATTATTTACCCCATTCAGCTATTCTGAGCTTTTTGTAGTGTACTCATAAATAGAATTCCACTGTACAAGTGTGCTTGCTTTTCTCTTCATGACTTTGAGAACAGAGAAATACAAAGATAAAAGTTTATTCCTTAGGGCTATATTGTGTCATAAGCCTTTAAACTGAATTTGCCAATGTTTTCAACAGGGAATTCTCTTTAGAAACTGATGACATATTACGATCTTTTAAACTAAATTACGTACCATTTCATTGAACTGACAAGTCTGAAAGTAAACCGAAGTAGGAAAGGTACAAGAATGTAATCCTGGTAATATTCTCTCACTGATAACAGTCAGGCTTATTTTTCGGAATGACATAGAACTGTGAAAATGTAAAAGTGCTCATGAACTTTTGGTAATGCCCAGCTGAGATGCACAATGGTCAATATCAATTGCTATTCGTCTCTAAAGTCCTAGGAACTTCTAAGTTTGAGCAAAAAAAACCTGCAGAAAACAACACTATTCAACAACACTATTCAATAAATACATATAGCACTGAGGTTTCCTAAACCATACTCATGAAACAGGAAGATTTTGCTTCTACCACGTTTAAAGTATGTAGTCTTCTGAAGGTTAAGGAATTACCTTAGTATGTACACAGTTGTACGCATGCACAAATTCAACAATAAATTAAAGAAGCAGAATGTTAAAGGAAAACCCCTACTGGCAACAGCAAATCTGTATAGGAAAAAACATCAACCTAAAGCTTGTTGGGTTAAAGAAATTTTGGCGCACACATCCGCAAAACCCCATAAAACTACTAAAACCAAACTACAGTAAATAATTTACAATGCAAATGACATGGGAGATGACCATAGAGATCTGCCACATATTTTTCTATCTGCGTTTTTTCCAATTATAAGCATAGCTGAAATTTTCTTACATAGTAAGTAGCAAACTAAATAAAGCCATGCTGCTATGCATTACAAAATTCAGTGAAACATAGTAATTTTAATTCTAAAACCTGAAATCTCTTCTCTAAGAGGTGTTCTACTAATTCTTGGTTTTCCTTTTTTATTTAAGGTACAGGTAGGTACAAACCAGCTGAATGCAGATAAATCACATTTTTATTATGACTAGCTCAAGTTTCGCATGTTTATCCTACTTTACATGGAAAGCTAGAATGATAAAAACAACAGAACATACGTTACTGTTTTGAATTTGACATCATTTCTGGTTGATGATCATCTCCAAAAGTAAATATTCCCACAGATAGAGGTCAGTGGTTTCCTGAAATTGCATCAGTTAGCGCCTGTATACTAGAATCCTCCACTCCTTTGGGACTGCTGTATCAGATTAATTAGTAAAACAGTAGTTTTAGCATAGGACATCAAGTTTTCTATCCACACATTTGCCATTAGTTACTCTACAATTATAGGATTGTAGGATTTCTCTCAGAAATTAAGCACAGAAGAAGATGGTAACTCACAATTGTTCATAGCTAAAAAAAATGTACAAATAAAATAATGTGCAAATTAAAAAAGAGGGTGGGTTTTTTGCTTTTAGTCATGTTATGCATTGATCTGGTAAGCTCTTACTGTTCTCAAAGGAAAGCAGCTTCACTGCATTGGAGTTATAATTTTGAGGTTGCATGCATTTAATTTCTAAACTTATAATTAAATATTTGTATTTTGTGAGTGTATTTTAAGAAAACCCCAAACTTCAACAGTTACTCTTTCAGCCCTTCCTCTGAGAAAACATGCATATGAAACAGTGTTAATACCAGTGATAAAATATTAAAAGTGGCAAGTCAAAACTAAAAACCTTAGAAGGCGATGGACAGTTGCCTCTACACGTGCCTCATTTCAGCACATGTACCTCTTCAGATTTTCAGATTGAATAGAACCTCGGATGATGACGTAAAAAATATTAATCTCCTATTATTAAACTACCAACGGCCAGTATAACCATTTGCCTTGAGATTTTTCTTTGGCTTTTGTAATCTCACTGCATTTCTTTTTGTCTATGAAATAATCTTTACTTTGCTCTCCAGCAACATCTACTGGAACATCAGTAAAATGCTGCTATTTATATTAGTCACCCATTTAACATCTAGTAGGGCAGAGCTAGCAAATGCCAAAATAAGAGATAAATGATCTGCAATTCAGATCCTGCATTCTGGGCTCAAACAGATCAAGTTAGCTCGTCTTCAACCTTCTAGTTTTCTGCCATTTCATGAGAAAAATTCTTTATGACTAATTCGTATCGAAAGTCATCTACCATTTACACTTACATGTACTTTATTTAAGTCAGAAAATATCATTTAAAATACCACATTACATTCAGGACTTCCATTTTTGTCAGGCAAGTTTCTCTCCATTTCAGTTTGATCCAACACACACTTAAGCAGATCCGAAGCAGAAAAAGAGCTGGGAAGAACGTATAGAAACATTCCGAAAGGTGGAAGAGGGGTGTAATGGCAATTCCAACGCCGAGTAATAAACAATAAGTTCATCGAAACTACAGTTAAAAAGCAAAAATGTCCACTGCAAATCAGTGAAACATTTACAAGTTCTTTTGTCTAAGTCCTCAGAAGAAAAATCTGTCCCTTTATATGAGGATGAATTTGTACAATTAACTACCCCTGAAGGTAAAAGTAGTAATGTGTGAGGTCCCTCTACGCTGATGGGAGACTGGGATAGGCTTCCCTGGGGGCTTGATCCCATTCAGCTGTGTGGTGGCTTGTCACTCCCTATCTTGTAAAATCAGTTACTGCCAATGTACACAGAAATCACTGCCACTGAGGTACATAGCACTGCACATTCATACACCTGCATGCAGGATTGAGTCATTAGGATAAACTTGCATAAAGACAAAAGT
Source organism: Phalacrocorax carbo (assembly GCF_963921805.1). Lineage (NCBI taxonomy): Eukaryota > Metazoa > Chordata > Aves > Suliformes > Phalacrocoracidae > Phalacrocorax > Phalacrocorax carbo. The sequence continues at coordinate 18,049,025 of NC_087520.1, forward strand.
TATCAGGTAAACATAATAATCTCTATATGCAGTATGCTCATTTGTAGGTCTGCAACACTAAAATCTGCCTATCAAACAATGTTTACTCTAGGACATATTATAAAGTTAGCTTTTCATAGCTCTGCTTTCAGAACCTGTTAATTAGTACTCTGCTTTTACAAATAACTCTGATCACTGCAATATTATTTGCTGTCCTTTAAATCTCTAATAATAGTCCTACTATCCTAGAGTGCTTGTTCACTTTTCAGTATGGCAATGAAATTCAGAACATCACTGCTGCTCACAGAATCCCTTCCTTCTATTTAGAGTCTTAGTTTGCTCATACAGAGAGCAACTGTAAAATATAAGCGCAGAAACATAGGGAGAGAAATAAAGGCACCAAAGCCAGCAAAGACCAGAATCAGAAGTCCCAATAGCTAAATACTCCAGTTGTGAATAAAAAGCACTTAGTGGCATGCAACGTTTTAAAAGTAATTAAAATTATTTTTCCCTTTAGAATCCCCACAGAGCCTCAATGTATTTTTATAGAGAATAAAAGGGCATGTTTCCCAAAACCACAAACGCTTTAAGCTATATAATTTTATATTATCACAAGACTGAAGTTCATAGGCTTTGCCTGATAAATTAGCCCCTCTCAATAACTGCTAAACAGAAAGCCCTTTATTGTAATCCAAGTGCACTTGTGGACAGCACTTTCAGAGTTAACTCCATTTGACAACTGACATAAATCCATTATTCTAATTTGGTGATTGCTTTACTAAACACAGATGCAGTTTATGAGTTTTAGTCACGTATTTCATTCAGGATGCTACTTAATCTCAATTTACAAAACATAAACACGAAATAGGTTTTACAGTATATCTAAAAGGGTATAGCTATTAATCCGATGAAATGCTAGGCAAACAAACCATATTCACCTAGACCTAAACCCAGTGCTAGGTTTCACCTCACTAAATAAATAGCAAATAAGTACAATTAATTCCAGTTCAGCTCTTGCAACCAAACTGCAGAAAGCCAAGCTCCTCGAGGGTTATAAGACTCAAAAGCTTTTCTTATATGGAGATTTAAGCACTGAATTTAACCTTAAGCAAAGTCCAGCTTTCACAAAAGCTGGTTCTCTGATTTTGATACAGAGAGAAAAGGGGGAAAACAATCATTCAGTGTGAATACAGCATCTTCACAAACCCATTTCTAATTCAATTTATAGCACATACTTTACATCTTAAACAAAAGGAATCTGATACAACACCGATGCTGCCTCTTGCTGCAGTTGCTTGCCTCAGTTACAAAATGCTGAAAATCTACTGCTCTGACCAAGACACTCCATAAAACATTCGGATTCAGGCACTTCTTACCTGCCTCAGTTGAAGGCTTCCTTCCCTTGTTAGCAGTATGAAGCATCCTCTAGCCTTCCCAATTCTCACCACCAGCCTCAAATTGCACAGCTAAGTCCCCTTTTTGCAAGAAAACGCTTATTGAAAGTGATTAGTTTTTGTTGTCCCTTTTAAGTCCCTCCTGCGGGAAAGAGCAGGGGAGCGATGTGATGCCACCTTTTAATCTTTTGCAAGAGTGAAAAGGCAGAAAAGGAGCGCTCGATCAAACTGAGCTTCACACATGACTAAAACTCGCCTGAGAGGCTGCAAGCTCTGGCTAAAGCACCACTAGGCGTAAGTGTAAGAACAGAGAAGAGGGGAGAGTCAATGAAATGTGACAACGTATGTGCATCAAAGACGGGAAAAGAGGGAGAGAACAATAAGAGAGGGATCGAGACAGCAATGATAGAAAGAGAAAGAATAAGAATGTGAGGGAGAATAAGCATGAAGAAAAGATAGGAGAGTTTTGAAGCAAGGAATTCACAGAATAAAGCCAAAGTGTCTGGCAGCTTCTGTTTTTATCTCAGTGAGCATGACATACTGCCTCTCTCATTTAGCAACACATTCTTGTCTCTTCCAGGTTTGAAAACTGAGATAATCACAGTGTATGCCTGTTTTTGCCTGATTGGCATACTTGCGTGTGGTATACCTGCGATTCCCCTCAACCATCTCCTAGAGATGCATTTATGTGCAATTAAGTTCATATATTCATTAGGAAAGGCACCTCCCCCCAGCCCCCAAAAAACAGGAGCTGCTAATTTCTACATCAATTTACAATATAGTTTAACTGGCAGATGGAATTCTACTTATAACTACTAACAAACTGCCACTGATAAACAAATGACTGAACAAATGTTTAATGTTGATAACTGAGTTTTCATAGCAACAAAACATATTAGCATTGATAAATGTGTTTAAAAAAGAGGTATTATAGACACTTTATTCTATTTATCTTGTTATTTTCTATACGAAGTTGCACGAAGCAGTAGGAGGCAAAAAAAAACCAACCTAGAACTCACATTTTTAAAGGGATCAGAGATAAAATCAGATATGAAATTTTTTAAGAAGCAATGGAAGCTAAGGACTAAATTTTAAATTTCAGATTTAATGATGAATTTCTAGTCATTTCAAAAAGGTCCATACACTAAGTCCTTGAGCAAGTAGGGTTCATTTCCAGGCAATGATGGAGGGTGTCTTTTTGTTTGTTTGTTGGGTTTTTTGGGTTTTTTGGGTTTTGGTTGGTTTTTTGTTTGGGTTTTTTTTTTTTGAGTTTTTTTGTTGATTGGCTTTTTGTTTGTTTTGGGTTGCTGTGGGGTTTTATGGGGGTTGGCTTTTTTTAACATTAGATTTTTGTACTTTGCTTTGTTTATACCTTTTATCTTTCTAAGGTAAAGACAAATAGGTTTTTAGGCAATTCTTCAGCTGGCCAAAAGGAATAGTACTTGCCTGCAGAACCAGCGCAAGTTCACAATGAGATTGATCATTACATGGAGATGTAAGGTTAAGGGGGCAGCAGCAATGTAAATAAACCTGAAAAAGAACATATTTTCTCTTTGCTGCAGTACCCTGTTTGGGTCTCCCCTTGGATCCTAACATCTCGACTCTATTAGGGAAAAGGAAGGATTATGTCAGTGACATAAGATTCTGGAGATCTGGATCTAGATCTCAATGGTATTGCGTACTTCTGTGTTAGCTTATGCAAGCCACACAGAGCTACATCCAGGCAGCTGCATCTTAAGGTACCTAGCTAGCTTTAAAAAAAAAAAAAGTTTTAACAGCTCTACACAACTCGCTATCCTCTTTTGGAAGGATTTCCCAATTCCAGACAGGAGGTTATGAAGATGAATTAATGAATGATTATCAAGGAATCGGTGGCCAATTTCAACACTGAATACTTATGTATCATTATCGCACCACAAGTTTTACAAGAATTGATGTTTTTCAATGAATGTTAACCTCCAGAAGCTCACCACAAACTGCCAGGTCAAGCATTGGGCAGACAGAATCCAGTTTTCATAGTTGTAAAGTAAAGCTTGAAAAACAACCCTTGAAGCCTGAAAACTGTCCCGAACTCCACACTTTTTGCTAAATTTGTGATTGTTACAGTGTTTCACCTATTATTTTTTGTCCCCTGGGGGTTGACAATGCACTTATTAAATACAGATCCATTAAAATCAGATTCTCACTAATCTTCTTGAGCAACCTGCAGCTCATGAGCTTAGAGTAAGATTTACCATAGGGAGAAAAATATTCATATGAACATTGGGCTTTTAAACCTTTCTCCATAGGGGTTCTGATACAGCTTTAGCCTGACCTAACGAAAAAGCATTTTGTGTGATGATTTACACCAAGTATTTCTCCTTGCTGATGTAAGGAATCTAACTGAAGCAGTATAGCTGCTTTAAAGGCTTCCTGTTTTGTCTTTCCAGACATGAAGGAAATAAACACCACCTGAAGATTCTGGGGGACAGAAGGGGGAAGGAGAAAGACATCTATGTGTTCAGTTATTGCAAATTGTTCCAGAGTATTATTAGTAAATACTCTAATGGAATTGCCTAGCTACCTTTTAAAAAGACAAAAAAAAAAGAAAAATAAAGAAGTCCCAAGTCCCCGTAAGAAGCTCACTCTGCTTATGCACTGTGTGTGTAGGCACGTGCCTGTGCACACTTAACTCAAAATGAGTAACTAACAATTAGGGAAGAGTTCTTTCCTGTCTGTTTCCCACTTCATTTTCTATTTTCTCACCCTTATTGGTAAATTGCTTTTCTCATGGAAGCCCTGACAAGCAGTTTCCATATATCTTACAATGTACTAGATTATATTCATGACAACAATTTTCAAAAAAAGCAAACACACACATACATACTTCTAGAAGTCTAGAATTTATTCATTCTCACAGGCTTATCTGCAAATTCACAATGCAGTCAAAACCCTGTATTTACATCCAAGGTCAACAAAACACTTGAAAACAGACGTGCAGTTGGTTGGTTTGTTTTCATGAAAGATACAAGATTGTGCGGCTAAAACTAAGCATAAGCTTACATGCTATACTAAATTATTTCTCTTCTACAGGAAGCTGACCTTGTGTTTGAACTAAAAATGTTTGGACACTGAACTGCTTGAGTCCTGACAGCTCCAGTGAGCAAAGCAAGTTATTCTCCTATGGAACTAAGTTATTCTATAAATCGGCCACATTTCCACAAGACACACTAGGTCTTTGACTAACATGAACATGAAAACTGTATTTTGCTGCTGTTAAACATGCTTCCACTTAAGCTTCCTCAAGCAGTACTCCAGTAGCATACAGGCACCACACCACAGAACATTCAAAAATAACAACACAACGAAATGTACTAGCAATGTCATTTTGTGCAGAGATATAAATAACTGGTTTCCAGCCCATTTTTTATACTGTCACCATTACAGAGAAAACAAGTCATCAGAGCTTCCCCTCAATCTTACCTCAGGAAGCCAAGCCAAGTTTAATCACAGAAAACCTCTTGACCCCTTACTTCTCTACTCTACTAGAAATCTGGATCATTCTTCTGTTTGTTGTAGGGTCTAGGATTTCATTAGCCTTCATGCAAATGCATGCCCTATGCCTCTGACTTAAAACTTGTGTAGTAATAGAACAGTGAAGAACATTCACCACATTGCATTGTTTCAAGTGATGCTGAATCCCCCTCCCCACATCAACAGTGTGCCATATAGAACATGGACCATCATGACAGCAAATTATGGGGAAATAAAGTGGCAAAAGACTACAAAAGTACTTGTGCCTATTAAAGTGACTACTGGCCAGAAATACTCATGCACTACAAATCCTTTGGAGCTAAAGGAAAGCCTCTGGCTATGCACAAAACCTAATGATCACTTCTTACCAATATCCTTCTGTATTTTACACCTAGCAAAGATGACTTCTTTGCCAATTATCTAGCTAGGTGGCGTGAACACAGAACTAATTTTTCCAACCTTTTGTTTCTTCTGTTTCAGACCTGAAGAAAGACTGTGTCTGAAAGCATCTATTTTTTTCAGTTTTATCAGTTGGTTTAATAAAACATACCACCTTTCCCCCCCCCCCAAAACTTGTTTCAGCAATACCTTTGGATCTTTCTCACAACCACTGTAAAAGTAGAACAGCACTGTGTGGCCCTTTATCCCTCCCCAACCACCATTCCCTAGACTGCGATTTGTTCAGTGCTCAGAGGAAATACAACAGAGCAGCACAAGGGCTAGAACAGAGGCAGAGCATATAAGAAAAGTATAGACAATATAAGACACAAGGGATTAACTTCCCAGCATCCAATTTACGACAAGAAATGAAATTGGCGTGGTAAAAGAAGTGTCATGATCAGACATGACGTTACTGGTGAGAGGCACAAGTTAAAGAACTTGCACAAGGATAAGCTACATGTAACATCCTGGCAGGATGAAGGAAAACGTGATACTATTGCTGTTATGAATTATAAAACCACCCAAATACTGCCTTTTGAGCATAACTGAATACATGCGGTAGCACCATTATGAATTAAGATAGTTCATGACCTCCATTTGGTCCAAACACTACAACCTTACTCACTATATGCACATTTGAACAAATTTATCTATGGCTGCTGGTATGATACGATGGAAGAAATAGCCAAGTGTCATGCAAAGGAAACAAAGAGAAAATACCAGCAGAAGCGGCTTGTAATTTGGCTCTGAGTCATATGGATTTCTTAATGGCCACTGAAAATAGTCTTTGGTTCTTATCACTGTCAACTCAGTAAGTGATAATAACTAATACCTAGGTTATTACTTGTTTATAGTTATTTTTAGTTTTCTCTATTTCATAAAATAAGTGTTAATTATTATTAAATCAGTCATTTCGTGAATGACAGGAAATCAGTACTTTTGTAAATTTTGTCTGACAGAAGAACTAAAATAGGAGATAATCTGTATGTTCCTAGTTATTTGGGAATACTAATCTAAAGGACATGTAATTCCCTGCCTCCCCTTATTGAATTTACATGTAAAACCATAGAGGGATATGCATTAAAATGACATTTCAGAATTCAGACTTCTGTGGCACCCACTTGTACTACTGTCTGCTTTGTACTTTTCCATTTAGAATTTTTGCTGCAACTACAGCTCTGAATAGTCACACAAGCTAAGGCCTTTTAAGACTGTCATCAGTACGTCAAACAATTCCTGAACTATCTCCCACCGAAGATTTACATTTTTTTAAAGGGCAGGAAACTGATTACCTTTATCTGTGCCTAAATAGCAGCTAGTCCATGTGAACCTCCTGTGCCTCAATTAACATTAGGGATGGAAAGAATAACTTACCTACAAGGTATAAGTTTGCCTGCCATGATTTCTTCCTCTAACATGGGCTGAGAGCTCTTTCACACTGAATAGATACATTCTGCTTGCAAAGATGAAGGCCAGCTTCCAGGAGAGCGCTGTATGGCTCATAAAGGATTTTCTTCACTACTAGGTAATTTATGTTCTCTACATGAAGTACAAATCTACACTGAGTCAATAGAGTAGATAGCTTCCCAGAGCATGCAATTTATTTTAGAGTACTGGGCAACACACTTAAAAACTGAACAAAGCCTAGTTTTACTGCCCAGTCCTCTGAATTAATATGCAACATTCATGCCTTAAGTATACCCTCGAGCATTCAGTACTTCTCTGAGCCACAGCTTTGAAGATGTGTTGGTTTCCTATGCACTAACTTGACCTATATTCAGGCTGACTTCTATTCTGAGATTATTTCTGCCATGAATTAAATTCCAGATGCTATATATGTTGCTTTACTACACCTATGATAGATGCCAAAAAGCAGAAGGATGTCAACAAAGTAAAAGTCCACTGCTATCATAACCTAATACTGGGGCTCGTCAAAACACATGCTTTTTTGTGAGCTGATCTTGGCACAAGCGTATTTCCTTGATGATGTGGAAGGACAGAACCAAATCCAGAAACCTGCCTAAATTACTTTTTGTCATGCCAGGGTACAAAGACCTGCTGCCTTGCCTGGAGCTGTGCTTGCTCTGTGCCATGTGCCACAGTTGCCTTAAACTCTTTCAAATGGGGAAGGCTTCCCTAAAAAGGGGAAATAAGCCTGGAAGAGATGAGCAAAAAATGAAGGTGGGTTGTAGGTGGGGAACTGTAAAGCCCTTTAAGTCTATTAGGTCAACTGAAAGACCCCTAGAGAATTCCAAAGACTTCCATTGCTGCATGTTTATAACAGACCCATGATGAACAGTTAACTTTAGACCAACAGTTACTACAGTAGTGATGATGTAAGAAACGCTGGAGAGACTGCTAAACAAACAACCCCATAAAACACTATATAAAAACAACTGCACAGTCTCCACTTGCTGCCTGCGTATGTGCGGAGTCCTACTTATAACACGAGTCATGAGGGTTCTTTTATTAAACAGTTTCATGCTGTATCTATATTATGACTCAAGCAAATGAGTAGATAAGAAAAAGGGTGGGTAGTTTCAAGAAAGTCTGGTTTACTATCCGTCTGTTGTGGTTCGCATATAGACTAAAATTCCACCAAGGCGGCTTGACGTGGCATATAAAAGCATCATTAAAACTCTTTTCTTGGCATGCCATCAGCTCTCATCAGACACAGGATTTTGGTTTTGATGAACCTTTGGTATGAACCAGAACAGCTGCTCCTGTCTTTATCCCTGTCACACCACTAACAGAGAACGCACAGTGAAGCAAAAGACTAAAAAAAATTTGGTAAATGTAAAGTACTGATTATAATGTTGAGAACAGCAAGAACTTGACATGATTGACTCCTGAGAACTTTAAGACACAGTATTTTAAGCAAATTGTTAAAAAGTGACAGAAATGTTCAAAAAAAGCAGACATATATTAGAAGTTCTATAAAAAGCGAAGATGATATTACATTAGAAATGGTTAAAACTAAAAAAAAAAATCTAAATACACATTTTAGTTTTGGTTTTAAGACAACCATTTCACAGTTCTGAAACGCAACCAGATCACATTATAAATAGCCAGGTGTGGCTCTTTAGGTGTGTTCATTCCCTTAAAAATATCCATAAGTAATTTGCTGTATTTAAAAATAAACAAAATTTAATAGTAACATTCAATGGGTTTTTTTCCATATCTTTTTTACTTTAGAAGATACAGATTTTGATTCCATGGAAACTCAACTGAGACTGTGTCATTTCTTCCACTCAGCTGACTAAAAGCACTAGTGAACTCTCTGGTTGTTATTTGAAATGTTTTTCAACCTTATGAAGTCACAGACATCAGAGCAAAAGCTTTCCAGCAAACACTTTCTGCCAAAGTGAAAAAAGTAGTTAAAAAAAAAAAAGCGTTAACTAGTTTTACTTGTAATATTTTTCAGCCGACCAGTTCATTACAGTCGTCGTAATTGTTTGACATACTCTCTCCTGCAACAATCACAGAAGCAACTCAAAACTTTACTTATCAGCCAACTGTCTTTTACAATAATCTGATTCTTGTGAAATCTGGAATAAAATGGTACAATTTCAGATGCTGAATACCTAAAAAAACCTCTGGAAGCCACCAGGAATAGACATGAACTACACTATACAACACGACAGAGTCACCACACATGTTTCCTGGAAAGTGCTTTTGTTAATGCATGACACCAAAAGCATGACAGTCAAGGGGTCCAATCTAGGGAAGAAAACAGAGTGACTACATTACAAATGCTCAAATTGTTCAGTAACCTCCATCTCCTCTTTCTCTGAATCTCCTGGTTCCTTTTTTTCAGGGCTTTTTAAAATACACTTCCTCTCTCTGTGACTCAGTACCCCTATCTATGAAGAGAATATAGAGATAACAGCTGGTTTGTAGGGGTACATAAAAAACTACTGTTGAAGACATCAGAGACATAAACACCACCACAACTTTTTTAGCGCCCCCCCCAATACTCCATTTTTCTCCATTAAAACTGTGCTTGTTGACCTCAATGGGAAAACGTTTGGATCCCTGATGGACTTTTAAATAATCTTACTCCTTATTCATGGTAGATTTTCTGCTGATTAAGGTTTCACAGCAACTATAATAATGTAAAGCAATACTATGCTATCTTTTTTTTTTTCCAGTATAAAGGATATGACTGCAGGCATGCAATGCCTAAATCTAAAGGATGTTTTAAACATTCTGTCGCCGTGCTTACCTCTATTGTATCACCTAGTCTTTGTCTCAATTCTAACAGATTTTCTGCTAACCAAATTCACAGGGCATTAATTGATATCAACTGATACATGTTCATGACAAAGAAAAAAAAAAAAAGTGTGAAAGAACATATAACACCGTGGATTTCACTTTAAAAATGCTTCTCAGTTTGATAAGAATCAGCCAAACCCATTCTATCGTCATAAGTAATGTCTGAATCAAGGCCTAAGTAGTTCCAACACATTTTCTGGTATTCACTAAAAAAGAAACGTATCTTTATGCTTGTCAAGAAGTCCTTTAAGAGCAATGAAAGGGTGTTATCGAAATACTTTCAACTCCTACTGATATGTAAACCTCACACAACAAAATAAGTGTTTACCATAAAGGTAGCAGGAAGAAAATGTTAGTCCAGGATAAGCCACCTGACACTAAAGACATAGATGCATTTCTCTAACATATGCCATTGAAATAACGGCCACGCAAAATCAATCTGCAGCCCAGCATTTCCGGAGCTAGCTGTTATCCTCAGGTAGCTCTAAATGTGATTAAATGACCCACCTGCATTTGGACTGCAGAGAGCACCTCTGGTGATGCCTAGACCACAGGAGTGGAAATCGGGAAAGTGATACCTACCCCACATCAGCTTTCCTTCCCTCGGTGGTGTGAGGGTGTTGTCCCGAGCAAGAGCAATCACAACCCTTGGTCACAGGGACACCTGGACAGGGAAACCACTGCCCATCCCTGCTCCACAGGTGCCACCCATGAGGAGGGCAGGTGTAGAACTACACTGCCTTGCCTGAAGGTCTCAAAGCAGCTCACAAAGTTAGGCAAGCACCGAAGGGCTTTGCTATGTCACACTGTGAGTAACCTCTTCTTACGAAGATGAAGTATACCGAGATGTAATAGAGTGACTTACCTCTACAGAATGAGCAAGCCTGCCAAACTAGAGTTGTATTAATCACTAGGTCCAGAAGGCATTTACAAGTTTTGTTATGACACCTGATATTTACTAAATCAGCAGGTAAGGAGGATGCTAGGGCTCAAGCTATTCCGCTACAACCACAGTGTTCTGCCCCCCAAACCGTTAGAACTGAATTTACGTTTAACACAGCTGTACTGGTGGCATCCATGCAGAGGGCTGGGAGGCTGGAGGATTCACTCCAGACGCTTTCATCTCTACCACAGCGCTCACTGAGACACTGAAACTCCTTGAAGAGGGAGCCTCTCCGGGTAAAGGTGCTCTGGCCGCAAGAAACCAAAGCTCTTCCCCAGCCGCGCCCGGCGGCCCCGCGCCGCCGCCGCCTCCCCTCCCCGGCGCCTTGGCGTCCGTCCGAGCTCTGTAGCTCTTTAAACAGGGAGAAAAGAAAGGATGAAAAAGGAAGAAAGAAAAAAAATCCTGAGTCTTGCTTTGGTTGTGGAGGGTTTTTTGCGGTTTTTTTTTAGTTGTTGGGCGGTATAGTTGTTTTTATCTCGGACTCGGCCACCGGAGCTGCGAGCGCGGCCTCCCTCCCGAGAAACGCCCCCGCCCTCAGCGAGGCGGGACCCGCCGCTCCCCGGCCGGCAAGAGCGCGGCCGCCCGGCCCCCTGCCGCAGGCGCCCCCACGACACCGGGGAAAAGCCCCGCGGGGGCCCCGGCACGGCCCCCGGTAAGACGAGGCACTAAGTCGGGGCGGGGGCTCCCCTCAGCTCGGTCCCCGCCGCCCGCCTCGGCTCCTGTTCGGGACGGCGCCCTGGCACCGCCGAGGGAGGGAAGGCGAACAGCGGGCGGGTGCCCCGAGCTCAACGCCTACCTGAGGGGGGGTTTCCAGCAGCGAGGTTTTCTGTGGAACAAGAGAAAAAGAATCCTGCGCCAGGAGAAGTGGCGCGAGCGAAGCCGGCAGGAGCGTGCCGGGTGGCGGCCCGGCACAGGGGGTGCTCCGAGCCTGAGGCGGCCGCGGGGTGCCGGGCCCGACCGAGAGCGGGACGGCGCGCGCCGGCCAGGACGGCCCTTCTGAGGGAGGGCGAGGAGCAGCACCGGATACAAACCGGAGCCGACAACGACTGAACGGAGAAGAGGCTCCGGGAAGAAGGCAGAGAGCCTTTGCATACCCGTTGGGGCCGTGACGCGGGAGGAATACCAGAACAGCTCGGCAGGGCTGGCGGATCGGAAAGAGATGCCAAAGGGCTAACGCTAATGGCAGTCCTGGTTAGCCACAGTCATCAGCGTGACAAGGCTGATGCTGCAGGTGCCTGCAGAAACAGATCTTCTGTTTTCTTAGAGAGCCAGGCACAGACTGCGGGCTTTGCTCACGCATAAAACCCAAAATTTGCATGACTGATAGCTCCTCGTAACGTGAACAATTAAGGTGTATAGTTTTCACCTTAGATTAACAATTTTAAACACAGGATTCCTGTGAATTTTTAACTCCACCGCTGCTGAATGAAAAAAACCCTACTCTGTACATGGAGTCCAAGCAGAACTGAAAACGTTAAGTTATAATCAAATAAAGCCATATTAAAATTCAGTCGCCCTGTTAGCCACTCAGTTACAAATCAAAACCAAAACAAAACATTAAAAAGCACACAAAAAAAAGGAGTAGGAAACTGAACAACAGAGGGAGACAGGGACACGCAGAATCGGTACATGTTCCAAAGAACAATATGCAAACATGGAAATGTTTTTGCTGCGGCCATGAAGACCTCACTCAATATCTGGGTGTTTCAGTCGTTAAGAAAAGCACTTGGAATCTTACCTCAGCCAGTTCCCGTATGCCCACAAAGTACAGTGAAGTTAATTCCTCAGTTGTATCTCTCCTGCATACGGATATCCCAGATTCTAGACATGCAACATACCATCCCCACTGTACACCATACGGCCTTATGTATATGGGCCATGAGGGACAGGAGTGTGCTGTCTTTACCAGCGCAAACGCACGTTGCCATTGCATCACCTACATGTTCCTAGGCAAGGATCGTTATTCTAGGCCGTAAAAGAAATTAAAACAAGCAAACAAAAAAAACCCACCAAACCAATCAACACTTCCTGGAAAAGGCAGAAATGAGAGCGCTGGCTGACCTTCCACCTCTCAGTCTGTCTGCACAGGTGACAGATGCTACCCACTCCCATACCAACAGTCACCGAGTAGAAAGGGAGGTTGCATCTATTTCGTTTATTAAGTGGATAATGACTCCATATGCTGTCCTGCAGCCAAACAACAAATAAAAATTGTAATGTACAGGCCAAATAACTTCCTTGGAATCTAGACATGCTACTGTGCATAATTCCCTTCTTAATGGTTATAAACAGACCAGAGCAATATACAAAAATAACATTCTACACAGAAGCATGATTAGAATCAACTATGTGTGACATTTCTGTGCCATTTGGGTTAACTTCCAACAGCACTCTTAACATAGCTTTTCATTTTTCAGGTATTATCTTGCTTTAGTAACTTTATTTCAAAGTAGAAAACAACACCGAAGGTCACAACTACAAATACAGTTATAGAAGTCGTCGCAAATACAAAAAACGTATTTTTTGATTTGCAATAGGCACCCCCCAGAAAACACAGGGCTAGTACTGACACCTTATTTCTGGTGTGATGACTAGAAAATAAAATGTAAACAATAATTTTTTATTGTTCAGACAAGTTACATTGAACTCCTGGGAGTCAGTGTGTTAAAGCATGCAAAATCTATAGCTGAAATAGAGCTTTGGAGATCAAATTGCAACTCAGTTTGTGATTCACTGCTGGAACTTAGGAAAGACAATTATCTTTGATGTGGTCAATGTTTTGTGTTTATATAATAGTGGTAATGATACCTCATAGGACCCATTTAAGGGTTTAATAACTAATGTTTACACAAAATTTTCAAGTTGCTAATTATGATTATTTAGCTAAGTGCTAACCTAATACATATGTAAGAAAACAATATTAATGTATTCCCAAAGATGATTATGATAATAATTATTATTAATGCCACATGCACAAGTGCAATCATTCCTCACCTGCCAAGGCATGATGTTTGTATGACATTATGGGTACCTGACAGGAAAGGCATGGTGTGGTGCACCTATGCAAATTGCTTTGGCCAACTTAAAAGCCATAATGCGTGGAAACTATGCTAGAAAAGGATATGCTGGAAGGAAACTATGCTAGCAAGCAGAGTTCTGAAATGCCTGAAAAAGCCCAACTAGAGTCAACCTGAATCATTTAGACTTTGCATTGTGACTTGCTAACTCTGTTGTCGGGCAGCAGCAGACCTGTGAGGTCAAGGAGAAAGCGGCAGGAGTCCTAGCACAGGCAACCAAGGAAGCAGCTGCTGCAATCCTGAGACAGAGGAAGAAGTGAGGATGTAGCAGGAGTCCTGGTGAAAATGGAAGGACACTGGGAGAAATCTGGGGAAAGAAATGTCACTGCCGGTTTTCTCAGGTAATGTTTCAACCAGAAAAGACTGGGAACCACTACACTTGGCACAGTCCTCCTCAAAACAGAGCAAGGTTTTATTCTAGCAAATATGAATACATTAGGGAAGCAAATAATTGAGAAGACTTCAGACGGCCCAGGGAACAGAAAAAATCCTGTACACAAGATTGAGCAACAAGTCTTTGAAAGAGTCCTTTTGTTCCCAGCACAATGCTCCCAAAATCTGCTTCTTCAGAACAGTATTCATCTAACAACAACAAAAAAACCCCAAACCAAACCAAACAAAAAATTAAAAAAGGAAGAGATTGATAAAGGGAAAGCCAAGAATCCATTTTAAGGAAAAAAAACCACTTTAAAATAATTTTCTTACTCTTTTTGCACCTATGCCTGGAGGCACACACTCCTAAACACCAGGGGTTCTACAGCTTTGCTGCTTACATGGTTTTCACGCTAGCTAAAACAGTATTTCCTAACAGGGCCAGCACAATTTTGTATTCAGCAAAAAAGAATTCCATTGATTAGCCTGCCAGTGGCTAAAGGACAACACATCCTATACAGTCTGTCCTGGTGCTTATGGGGGCAGCCAACCGGTGAAAATATATATACCTCTTAGGTGCAGCTTGCTGCTCAGAACACGTGTTCCCAGCTGTAGGTAACAGTGAGTGTTCAGCTGCAGTTAGGAATGACATGTTTGCCGTTTCAAGTTGGGCAAAAAACCACACCATCCATTTCCCAGAGGAGCAGTCAGAAAAGCCAGCTATCTATCTGCCTTTGGCCCGTAGGACCTTCTGCAGTGGTGGGAGGAACGTAAAGAGGAAGCTAGAGACTAAGGCTTACGAGGGGAGAGTAAGAGACAAGGCAGGGTGACAGCCGCAGCCCAGAACGGGAGCACGTGTGGCTCAGCACTGGTAAGCTGGAGACGTTCAGTGACCCTTCACTCTTACAGGGACTGACTGGCAGTGCTTGCATCACGGGGTATTAGGATCAACTTTCCATTGATTAGCTTATGGCCATGTCAGATCAGAATGAAGCTTCAACATAATAAGGATTTCCCTAACAAAAAGGGACTGCTACTAGCATATCAAACCAAAGCACAGGTTTCATTTCATTAAGCAGTGCAGAAAAAAAAATCTTAATATCTACACTTGTTGCTCCTCTACTGGACTTTCAGTATAGCCCTGAGGCTGTAAGGGTGATGGTCACCTTTACTAAAGATCATAGCCAAGCTAACTCTGCCCAGAAAAGGCAAGGCTCATACTTCAGCATGTCACGGTCTGTTGCACCTAAAAATACCAACACTTTAAAATTAAGAAAATCCTAGTTTCTATGATGAAGACCAACAGCTTTAGAAATCAAACATTAACACTGGCACATTTTTACTCTGTCTCTCTGAGAAAATCCTCTTTTCTGTCAGTCCTTCCTTGAAATATTTAGCCAGCTAGGTACACACAAATTTGTGTGAATCTCAAAGTTCTGAAATTCCCCAAAGTTTCACAAAAACTGTGAGTACAGAACAAGTACCAAAGTTGTCCCTCTGACAGAAGGCTTTTGACGCAATCCAAGAACTGTCCGTTCTATTAGACCTGGCACGCTGGCGTGCACGTACCGATCCGCATACGACCTGTGCCAAAACCCGACAGCTGGCATCCCACCAACAGACTGGGGGTAAGAAGAGGGAGGTGGAAGGGAGGACTACTGTGAGCGGGTACCGGGAAACAGAGGGCGCTGCTGGCTGGTGATACCCAGGCATGGCTTGGTTTTCCTTTTTATTCCTATGTGCCAAAATCTGAAAATGGTATACGCTCCACTGAAGTCAGCAGGGCTGTAGCAATTAAGTAATTAAGTCTTTACTTAAGTCAATCTAATTAAGTCTTTACTAGAGTAAACTTGTTTCTAAACTCTTCCCAAAACCCTAAAATAGTTTCTGCAGCCTGTTATACACATAGCATATTTCTCAAAGCAAAAATAAAATAACTAGCTTTTTTAAAAAAAAACAAATTGTAATTAACACGTATGTATTTTGGCTGCAGTCAGTAGTAAGAAATACATCTTACTGTAAGGGAAAATACAATTAAACATATTCATGGCCTTCAACATATTAAAATTAGATGACAAATCTAAGATAAAAGTGACATTTAAGTGAATGATTTCCATAGGCTACGTGCTCATATGTTCTCAGTGTTCAAGTGCTGTCTTTCTGAAGGTATCATACTGACATGGAAGCCCACAGAGATTCCTTTCAGGGCACTTAAAAGTTTTCTATTAATAACTAATGAAATACAGCGACTTACTGCAATATTTTTATACAATGCACTTCCTGCTTTGAAACTAAATCCAAAACTACACCATGAATGAGAAACATAAGATGCTCCCTGAAGGGCTGTAGTGGTGTGGGTGACACATTTCTTGTCTCCCCAGAGGTGAAGTATGTCACATCCTCAGTACTTCCCATCTCACCCATCTACAAAGCTACTGTCTGTTCCCAGAGCAAAATATCTCATATTCACACACACTTCTTATGTGCTGTGGGACTAACAAAAGCAAAGCAAAACAAAACCCCATTTTTCAAGCATACATAAATCAAAACCTAAAAGTAGAAGAAATGTATAAAAATAAATTCATCTAGAAGAAATAATTTAAACAGCTCTAACACTGGACTTCTAGTGTGTCTGTTAGAAAATAGAGTAAAGCAAGCAGTCAGTTTAGGTTTCACTGACTTAGAGGCAGCAGGCCCATTGACTTTAATGAGGCCAGGATTTCACTATGAATTTAATCAGGAAATACTGCAGTAGGATTCTTGCAGGATAGGGCAGGGCAGACTGCTACATGATTGAAAGGGGTACATAAAAGCATACAAAGTATGTCATCAAGATACACAAGTCATATTTTGATAGAATGAGAATCCAGCACAATGCAGTGCTATATATTGCCTTGAAGGCTTTTTAGCTTTGGTCATTATTAGGATCTATTATGACTGTTTTTTTATTAAAATCACACATAATTGTAATTGATAATGTGTTATTATACCCTCCTCTATGTGAGAAGTAATTAATGTCGGAAATTAAGCAAAGAAACAAACTTGTAGGTGAATGCAGGGTTGTTCACATTGTGATTTATTGCAGGGAAGTATTTATCATCTTATGGACAGTTTTAAGACAAAAAGGCAGTGTGACATTTTCTGACTTTTTTTACCAAACATTCAAAGTTTGGGTTTTGTTTTTTTTTGAAACACAAATTGGAAAGGGATCCAATAGGTTAAAAAGCACATAGAGTTCTACTTTATTTATTTAAGTTTTCAAAAGTAAGCATTTAAGAATGTACATTTTCCAGTAGTTCATAGGTAATACAGATCTGGGAAAGCTGCAGCATAGGTGCAGCTCACTCAACCATATGCTGCTTTCCTTAAGTAACCCATTATACAAAAAAATAAATATCTTGTGACAGATTGTTTTGACAGCTAAAAAGATTTAAATTTTTTGAATGCATTTGACTGAAAGGCAAAAATGTTAGATAGATGTTAATTTAACAGATGTCTAGTTTTGCATCATCAGCCTGAAACAGGCAATTTCTAGCAAGTCTCCTTGCTGTATCACAACATGAAATTCTATGAATTCCATACGGACATGCCTTTCACAAACTTCAAATGAGCCATTCTCATTCAAAGGAAAGTAAAATTGTTGTGAGAAGAAGGTACCACCTGGTTGTAACTCTGATCAAGCAAGTAAACACATCCAGGGATAATAAAACTTATACACTATCATTTACATTACAGTCTGAAATAAAAGAATATTATTTGAGACAACATGTTAAAAACATTAATTTACATGAGAGAAATAAATTAGATGGTCTCCTAAAACCCATATAGATTTTTGCAAATCTAATTATCATATGGCTAAATATGAAACTAGGATTCTTTTTTTTTATTTTGCTTTGTGTATCTTAAATAAATGTTTTGTATGTTGAGTATACTGTCATACTCCATATATATCTGTAAAAGAGTTTAATTCTGGTTTTATATTGGTTGTAGAAGAAAGTGAAATAACTATAGCTTAACTAAAGCTGTTGATGCTAGCACCATTACCTACAGTTTTAGGAAGCTTTGGGATTCAATCATCATCATAAAAACCATTTTGATGGTTTCATGACTTCAGTGGGTTATACTGCATAAAATAAGTTTCACACAGTGAGAAATTTTCCTAGAAACAGTACAGCACAGTTGGCTGTATCCATTTTGGATCTCACAAGTGGCAAAAATTGTTCTGCGCATTTTTATATTGAATTTGCATATAGTGTTATTGTTCCCATTTTACAGAAGAGGAAACAGAAAATAAAGAGATTAAATTATGTGGGCAACCAGGAACTACTTACTACTGATTGAGAAAAGATCCTAACATTCAACTGACAACCTTGAAAATCTGTTGCTGAAATGTAATGTGTGTTTGCTAATGCTGCCTGATCTCTAAATAATGAGGATCAACGATATTGACCTACTTAATAGGAATATTATGAGGCAAATCTAATTCATGAAAGGGTACTTAAAATTACATTCTCTGATTTATATGCTGATATAAATTGCATTTACCTGTTCTAGTTGTGATCTGAATCTTGTGGCAAGCCAGTATATTTGTGAAATGGAATCCAGCCTTAAAATCTGCGGTTTTGAAAATGGAAAATACGCTTCTCCACAAACAACTTTTTGCTGTTCTAGATTCTTTATCAAGTTTGTCACCTTTTACTAAGTAAATACATGTTATTTCATGAACCTGACTCAGTTTTAACTCTTTTTTAAAGAAGCATTTGGGTTGAATCTTTACAGTTTTCTGTTATTTGGGAATATGTCCCATTTTTTGGTTAAGAAAAAATATGGCAGCACATGATTTATACAAGCTGAATAATATTAATGATAACTCAAAAAATTCTGGAAGATAAAATAGCTTATTTCTAAGATTTTTGTTTTCTTTAACATAAACAGAATGGAAAAATTCTAAGTATAACTCAGATTGTGCACAACCAATTTTCTCAAGAATCAAAATTTAAATGTCAGGTTAAAGGAATGACGTTTCTTTTGCTGGTGAAGCCACACTCCGAAGTGACTTGAAAAAGGTGTTGGAATTTATGGAAATGCTTTTACTGAATCACTCTTTACAACAGAGAAAGGTTAAAAACACAGGGACACTATAAGCTAAAAAGTAGGAAATACAGTCAATGAAGAACCCAAAAGAATGGGTTTGCATACGTATCTTCGCAGAAGAATCATAGGATGTCCTGAGTTGGAGGGGACCCACAATGATCATCAAGTCCAACTCCTGTCCCTGCACAAGATAACCCCAAATTCACACCATGTCTCTGAGGGCACTGTCCAAGTGCTTCTTCAATAGCGCCAGGCTCGGCACCATGATGCCTCCCTGGGGAGCCTGTTCCAGGGCTCCACCACCTGCTGGGTGAAGAATCTTTTCCTAATATCCAACCTAAACCTCACCTGGCACATCTTCCCGCCATTCCCTCAGGTCCTATCATTGGTCACCAGAGAGAAGAGATCAGCGCCTGCCCCTCCTCCTCCTTTGCGAGGAAGCTGTAGACCGCAATGCAGTCTCCCCTCAGCCTCCTCTTCTCCAGGCTGAACAAACCAAGTGACCTTAGCAACTCCTCGTATGGTTCCTCCTCTAAACCCTTCACCAACTTTGTGGCCCTCCTCTGGACACTAGTATTTTTATATCCTTAATGTACTGTGGCACCCAAACCTGCACAGAGCACTCGAGGTGAGGCCGCACCAGCATGGAGCAGAGCGGGACAATCCCCTCCCTCGACCAGCTGCAATGCAGGGCTTGATGTACCCCAGGACACAGCTGGCCCTCTTGGCTGCCAGGGCACACTGGTGGCTCACGTTCAACTTGCCATCGACCAGAAGCGCCAGGTCTCTCTCTGCAGAGCTGCTCTCCCTCTTACATATGTCACTATATCAAGCACAAAATATCCTTTTTTGTTTGTTTAGTGTATCTTTAGAGTAGGAAGGAGAAAAATGAAATAAAACATGGATATGAAGTTTTCCCTCAAGTAGTAAATCATCACGGGATATAAAGAATCTGCTTATGATTCACACTTATGATCTGGTCATTGTTGCTTTATATACACACATCTTTGATTTTTGACCTTGCTAATTAGGCTATGTGGAAATACCATCAAATGTTTGAGACAGATGTCAAACACCTGCAAAATCTACGATAAATTGATCTTTACAAGCTTGATTCCATCTGCTTAACTTAACAGAAGTCTTTTTACAAATACTAGAAAACATTCTAGTTTAATGATACAATACCGACTATTTTCATTTTGCTTATTTTTCTGCTACAAAAAAATCAATACAGAAAAATAAATCTTTGTATATGTAGCACTTCTTAAGCTGATCACAAAGAGAAACTGGGCTTAAATTAAAACAACCCCGCCTTGCTCCTGGATTGACACAAACTAAAAGATGGCATACAGGAACGGATCAATTGAAGGCATTTCTAGAGATCCTTTGAAGAGAAGATAACAGCAGTGTCTCAGTAACCCTATCACCCATGGGGGGCTGGGGGGGTGGGTTGCTTTTGCATTTTCATTGACATGTCAATTACTTGGAAGGGGAGAAGGAATAAAGCCTAAGGGTGTTGAGTTAGAAATTAGGACACTCGAGTTGACAGAGAGATTAGCTCAGTCTTTGAGGAAAGAAGAAAGACATAGAGTCCTATAGAATACCCGCTATCAACTGATTCTTCTTTCACCTTTAAGGGGTGTTTTAAGACAGATATTCTCCAAAAGTATGACAAAATTCTTGTCCTGACAAACATACTCTGCTCTGACGGTCATGAGGCATTCAAGAGAAATAAAAGACTCCCCCACGTTTAAACAAACACAAAAGTCAAACCCACAACCCAACCAAAAAATTATTATTCAATAAAAGAAAACCCTCCTGGGTTGAAATTTTCTATACATCTACTAAATTTAAGCTAAACACACTTATATTTTAAAAAAAAAAAAGTTTAAAATGCATTGTGTATGCTATCTATTGCGTAGCATTTCCTGACCAAAAAACATGGAAAAAACCTGTAAAGCAAGACTGTTTAACTAAAACCACCAGTGTACACTTTAACATTTTAGTAAGGTTCAGAAACTCTTATTTCTAGTTCAGAAAATACAGTAGTGAGGACAAGTGACTAGAGAAATGAACTGGAGTTTGGAAAAGGAGGTTGTATTCTCAAACTTGCTTCAAGTCATTTGCCTCCCTCTTCCTCAACGTTCTCATCTGTAAACAGAGATAACGACACTAACCTTTCCCATAGAAACACTTTGCAACAACTGACTACAAGCTGTATGCAATAGCTAAGTATCATTATTGTAAACAGTAGCTGAAATTAGAAAAGTCACAAGATATGGAAAACTACCATTACGCAAACGATTTGTGCAGCATTTTGATGAAGAAAAAGATGTGCTGATATGCCCCCTTAAGTTCTAAGGAACATCAGCAGACCTTACCAGTGTAAATCAGTCCATTTCCAATAATGCTGTTAAGCCATGCATGGACGCGTCCCTAAACACACTCATTTTGCCATTTTCATGGATTCAGTGCAGAGAAAAACCATCTCCTAAACATGCTTCATTGTCCAGAGGTCTCTTTCTAAACTTTCAATTTTTCCCAATATTTTTATTAAGTCCTCACACAGCCTTTATAATCTAAACACCATTTTTCACATTACATTTTCATTCACATGTTTCAAAATTTCAGCTGTACTCAGTGACCCATAATTTAGGAATACACAGTGGTTTTGAAAAGAAGCTAAGACAGAAAGCAATGTAAAATAAAAACTTGAAATTAAGAGTTCACTGGGATTGAAAATGGGGAATAAATGCTTTGCTCAGCAGTATAATGGATAAGAGTTTTAAAAAGCTGACACTTGATCACACAGTTGTTAGTCACTTGCTCCTGTTGTACAGTAGGTGTTGTTGCCCTATTGATGGCTTTATTAATAAAACTGGGGTGTAGGTGTAAACCCCATGCAGATCTGGCTGCCTGAACAGAGAAAAAATTTAAAAAAAAAAAAAAAAAGCCGACATCCAGCCTTTATGCTATTTATTTACATCTGTTTTCCATTCAGCTCCTTCAACAAAATAGACTACCCAATTTCTCTAATATTTAGGAACCAGATTATGGATAGTATGACAAGTTGCTATTGTACAAATATTGTATCATTTGGAGGAAACATTCTGCTGAGGACAGTTGAAACTTCAGTACAAGCCATTTCCAATGAAATGGAAATCAACTTAGTAAAGATCACAGATGAATTGTTTTTTTCTCCATCCATCTAAAAGCAATATTTTGAACCCACATTATCTTTAAAATTCAACTGATGGTAAACAGTTATTGAAAAACGTTTGTGAATATGAATTAGAAGGCACCCAGATTCGATAGACAGACATTTCGTTTTCAGAAAGTTGAGCAAAAAGGGTTGCATTATCAAATTCAATAGAATCAAAAAAGCCTAATTCTTCAGTCCTCCAGCACTTTTACATATTTTGTTGCATATTTAAACAGTGTACAAGTATTTTATTGTTAACATTATTTTCACACATTTCCTACAGTAGGGTTATTTTCAAAATTAGGCTCTTCCTTATACTATTTTAGGGTGAACTTAGAAGTGTTGCCAAAACCTGGATGATAACAAGGAATGAAAAATAGCTGGGTTTATTTCATCCTTCATGTTTGTAATTTTGATGCTGACAGAAGCACAATGCTATATACTGAGCACTATCTGTTTCTAGCTAAAACGCATTTATCTGCTCTGTGACAAAATTACTAGGAAGGTAAATTTTGTTTATATAGAATTCATGTCTCTCATAAAAGAAAAATGCAAAATAAACTCCACATAACTTAATTAACTATCATAACAAGAAACTTATCAACAAGACATACTTGAACTATAACACTTCAAAATGGTAGAACTCCTACAGCATTTTGATTATTCCATCCTTAGTTGTATTGTGTGTTCAACTGATTTAGGGTATGTGTAGTTATCTGTTTTGTAAGTAGGAACATTACAAATAGTTTTTCACCTGGAAAGCAAAAACAAATCAAATTAATATTATATTCTGTTCTGTCTAGTGAATTTACCAGCAACTGCAGAAGTTTCAAAATACCTATATTTTAAGTTTTCTGGATCTTGCCTCAGTGTCTTTCAATACAGTCATTTTCCCACCCCAATTACTGGAGCTTAATTTTGCTTTTTATTTTAATTCACGCAGTTCAGGGAAAAATAAAAGTTAAAGTTACAGTACAAATGTACCTAAAGTGGCACTATTTTTGCATGCATGAAAGCTCAACGCCTCAACAACTCCCATGAGCGATTACTCTTCTAACACTAATTAGATATTTGCTAATTAGTGTCTGATGTGTGAAATGAAAAACATTTTGAAGCTGAAATGGATAGGGTCTATAAAGATAGCGGCGCTATCCCAATTCCCTTTTTTCTGTTATCATATTTCATAAATATTAATAAGATCACATGATACTACCCCTTCTATAAAATTATCTTTCTGAAAGAAGTCTATTGTTTGGTATAATGGGCCTGTGTCAATATTTTGCATTTAGTGTAAAGCATTCAATTGAGGGAAGTGTTTTCTCTCAATGTTAAAGAGATGTCACATTTCATGCATCATTTCTATGCTGCATTAACTGGTCTCTCTTTTTAATAGTTTATCTTTATTGCACTGAGATGAAGAATGCAAAACCATAGTGAATAATCCTTTACATTTCTGAAAAATCTTGCTAAATTTATCTCATTTCAAATGTATCTAAAATAAAATATAAATGATGAAATAGGTTTTTTCCTTAAGCAGATACCGAGAACATCAAATTAGTGTCTCTGCTGGTCATTTCTAGGAAATACTTTGGAATGTTAGGATAATTAAAATGTAACAGTTTCTTCAGAAGTAACTTATACATTTACACTACAGATGTTTGAACAATATCTGTCTTTGATCATGCATAGAAAATTGTTCTAAACTGCCAGGGAGTTGCCAGTGTCACTAAATGATAAAAAACTATTTGTCTATCAGATTATAAATATTTAGATCCATGAATGAGTTTCAAAGGGGAAAAAAAGTCATTAAGGTCACACAGCTGAATAACTTCAGATGAGGAAGTTAATTCTGAACAGGAATACTGAAGTGCTGCTTCATTCATTGTAACTGTTCACTTGTAAATACCGGCCATATCACCAATGATATCTAATCACAGGATTGATACCGAAATTTTAAATGGTAGCTAAGCATGAATTGACAAAGGTGACATTGAAACATAATAACGACTGGGTTACCACTTTCCTCTGGCTGACATTTTGTGATTAGAATAATACCGATCAAGATGATTAAAACGATAATAAAAGGCAAGTTTAAGAACCCGAATAAAACAGACACAGGCAAGATAATATATGGCAAGTGACGCTACAATTCTGCATTACACCTTTTTCAATGAAATTTATTTGTTTCAGCTTGAAGTTAGGCAGTTCATTAGTCCCAAAGGTGTTTCTGAAATAGATACCACCTTTTCTACCAATACAATATGCTTTTCACGTTTCACATATTCAACAAAAAAATAGGTTCCTCAATGTCTTATTTATCCTGAGACAGTAATTTATACTTCACATTGGTTTGATACGTTTATCTAACTTCCATAATTAAAGCATCACAATATTATTTGCACTGATATTCAGGGAAAATTCTGATTTCACTGAAATTTGTTTGCTTACTGATGTAAACATATTAACGTCAACTACAATAGCTATGCCGTCTACCTTTAATTACATTTCCTTCTTTAACAAACATTATGGGTTATCTTCTAAAACATACTGAAATATTTTGTCATTTACAACCCTAAAGATCACTTCTGTAACAGACAGTGATAGGGATCAAAGGAAATCAACACAGTTCTGATTAAATCTACATACAAGTGGTCCACGGAGGCAGACAGAAAGAAGTCTGAGACAGAAGATGACCACATTTTCTGTGATTACACAGATAAGCAAGAACCAGTCGAGACAGATGATTTTGACATGATATGGTACATCCATATACTTTTTTTCCCCCCTGCATTTTGGTATACCAAACTCAAGAGTTCCAGGGTTCCTATTACATGCTCCCTTATGTGTAGCAAACCTTCCTCAGCTTTGCCTTAGGAATCATGCTCTTTCCAAGTCCATGACAAAAGTGACAGAGTCACCGAAGGCAACTAAACCATTAGTTACTTTACTTTTAGATTCAAGACTTGTTTGGCTGGGGAAGGCAGGTGTTGCACTCTCAGCTGCCAATTAAAAATGTGGGCTAAAAGGCTTGCAAATAATTAAACTTTACATTTGTGAGTTCTACACATATTAATCTAGTTGTGCTCTGCTGATATTGTAAAGGAGTGAAAAAGCTACTGCTTTTTTGTTTCTTAGATCTGCAAAATAAATGACTGGTTAGAGCCAAATGTCTCACGAATACAGGATTTATGGTGCATCTACTAGGAAGAAAAAAGACAAGAAAATTTAGACACTAACAATGTTTAAATTGTTAGTAAAAAAAGAGTGTAGAGCCACTCAGCTTTAACAAGTTGCTGTGTTTGGGGAAGTTCAAACTGATACCAAGCATGCCTGTAATCCAGTTTTGCACTGCTCAGGGTACAATGAGGACATCTTTCCAACAAAATACAGAAATGGATTCTGGTTCAAACACATCACTTCCAAAACTGAAAGGCATCACTGGGCATGTTCCAGTATAATAAAATAATATAAAACATCTGTGCTAGGATATTTTTGATGAAAGTTTTGCCAATACATTTAGAGTTCAGTTAGGTTATACAGCTGCCTCAGTGAGAACTGAAGTCAAGAAAGTGTGCTATCTGAGGTAAGCACAAGTTGCTATTTCTTGTAGAAATCATTATGGTCCTAAAAAGATTGATTCCATGCTTAGTGCTAAAATTTACCTACTCTGTCATCAATAGAGTAGTAGCAACTGCTGTCCTGAAGCAGTCTGTAAGAAACCTTTTTACCAGGGATGATCAAGGGACAAATCAGATTTTCCTTCAAGCTACTTTTACTTATGTAAAAATAGCAGAAGTCTTGGAAGGGCAGGAATGTATCTATGTTCAGAGAACATGTAGTTCAAGCAACAAGCTCTATTTTTTTTAATAGGTAACTTCAAAGAAAACCTACATCATCAATGTGTAGAATACTAATAATCTGCACCTTTGTGTTCTTCTGTTTTTCATTGGTTTCAACCTATTAAAGATATTTCATAATATATTAAAAGTATTTAATATTCAGTATCTAATTCTTCTAATTTCAACTGCTTTCTTGACACTCTTACAGCGCAAACGTATGGGATCCTAGTGTAGGGCTAATCAACCTCACTGTATGGCTTTAAAAAAATCCACTAATTAAAATTAATCTTTGATAAGACGTATTTTGTGAGCCATCATCCTTATGATTAGGAAAAAGCTTGTCTAGTAACACATAGCAGCTCAGAGCTTTCTGTGCTATTTCTACCATTTCTTTGCAATATACTGAATTAACTGAATCTTCTTGTGCTTCACTTATCTAGCAGAGAATTTTTTCCTAAAGAACATAAAGAAAATCACAGCAGAAAAAAATTCCAGCCTTTACTTAAAATCAAAACAAATTTTTCAAAGTTCTTCTGTTATGACCAAACATTTATTCATTTCAATGTCTGGAGAAAGAGTAATAGCTTAAATTTTAATATAGTGAAACTCACTTTCTATGAAAATGAAATGGCATTATACTGTGTAATAAATGATTGTTTCTGCATTTTCTCTCTTTTTCACTAACTGAAATTTGACTTCCGTTGGAAAAGTTTAATTATTGAACTTTTTATCTAAATAAAAAATAGAAAAGAATTTGTCAGAAGACTGGCTTTATACAGACTGATTTTTATCAGTCAGAAGATTGATTTTATACAGCTGTCAAAGAATAACGGGAACACATTCTTAGTAGGTATTAAAAGTATTTAATAGCCTTGGATTCATGTAGCTGCAGATCTTTCTACACCATGGTAGAAAGCCTGAAAACCCAATTGCATTTGCATGCTCTCCTAATGTTTCCTGGCACATGGAACCTGCTATTTTTTATCAAATGGATTTTGGTCTTTCACACAATTCCATTGTACTTTTGAGCTGTTCAACTTTCTACATTCTGGGTTTTTTTTTTTTTTCAAATATTTCCAAGTGCATGAGCTTTTATTCCAAGAATGAAAGTCTTGTATGACTGAAATTTAATGAGCCAAACATTCTGCTTTAGTGTTCCTCCTAATGGATCAAATAGAGAATGTGTTAAAAAAAAAAAAACAAACAAAAAACCCACAAAAAAAATATCCCCCTCAACCTTCAACAAAACCCAGCCAAACCTAAACCCCAGAAGACATCGCAAATGACAGGTAAGAGCTAGTTGATAAGCTGTACAGTAGTACCATCACCAAACCCCACAGAGCCAATATCCGCATGCTCTCCTCCACCAGTCCTTAGAAAGTTTGTTGCAGAAAGGTCCTGCACTCAGGAAATTAAACAAATTTCTCTGTCCCTTATAACCACAACTGTTTCTAAGACTGATCTCATGTAGTTTAACCCCATGGATCTGTGAGACTGTTCTATCATATTCACATGGATTTTTAATGAAGGGTCGGTAGTAGGAAATGTTCCGGAGAAAAAGAGAAACTGAATAAAAATCACATACATTCAAATTATATTTATATGCATGAGTGTACAGAGCATAACAATGATAAAATATTTCATAGAATCATAGAATCATTACAGTTGGAAAAGACCTCTGAGATCATCAAGTCCAACCATCAACCCAACACTACCACATCTCCTAAACCATGCCCTGAAGTGCCACATCTACACATCTTCTAAATACCTCCAGGGATGGTGACTCCACCACCTCTCTGGGCAGCCTGTTCCAATGTCTGAACACCCTTTCAGTAAAGAAATTTTCCCTAGTATCCAATCTAAACCTCCCCTGACGCAGCTTGAGGCCACCTCCTCTCACTCTATCACTAGTAGCTTGGGAGGAGAGACCAACACCCACCTCACTACAACCTCCTTTCAGGTAGTTGTAGAGAGCGATAAGGTCTCCTCTCAGACTCCTCTTCTCCAGGCTAAACAACCCCAGTTCCCTCCACCTCTCATCATAAGATTTGCTCTCCAGACCCTTCACCAGCTTCGTTGCCCTTCTCTGGACACACTCAAGCACCTCAATGTCCTTGTACTGAAGGGCCCAAAACTGAACACAATATTCAAGGTGCGGCCTCACCAGCGCCCAGTACAGGGGCACGATCACTGCCCTGCTCCTGCTGCCCACACTATTCCTGATCCAAGCCAGGATGCTGTTGGCCTTCTTGGCCACCTGGGCACGCTGCTGGCTCATGTTCAGCCGGCTGTCAGCCAGCACCCCCAGGTCCTTCTCTGCCAGGCAGCTCCCCAGCCACTCCTCCCCAAGCCTGTAGCGTTGCATTGGGTTGTTGTGACCCAAGTGCAGGACCCAGCACTCGGCCTTGTTAAACCTCATACAATTGGCCTCAGCCCATCGATCCAGCCTGTCCAGGTCCCTCTGCAATCTCATTCATGAGATAATATGTATTGCTGTAAGGAGTTCAGAAGTTTTATTAAATAGACTCTTTAAGTACACATAAATTCATGCTTTTAGTATTTATTTTCATCTTGTTTTTCTGTTCTTTATTTATCCCTTTATATACAGTAATATTTGCTAAATAATATTGATCTGTTGTGGGAGACTGAAGTCCTGGGGAAGAGGAGAGGGGCAGCAGTACAAAAAAGGCACATACAACCCATTGCACAGATGTGCTGCAGAGCGCCCAGGCAATTGTGCTGTTCAGTACTTACCGAGTAATAGGAAATACGACAGCAAAGGAGGTGGGGAGTTCAGTTGCATACTCCTGCTTATACATTTGCCCAGCTCAAGAAAGAAACTGGGACATTTGAATAAACTGTAAGGCAGCTGTTGAACAACTAATGTTAATGTACTGTTACCCTGTGGAACTTTTTGCCACACTGTCACTGGGATAAAATGCCTGAATGCTGAAATCCACTTGATATGGGAACACCAAACAGAAACAACCACAATCACAGTAATATTACAAAGAATAAAAAATGGTATATTGCATACACCTTCATGCTACCACTAGTAACTCTCTAAGGCTTAGATTTTTCTATTTAATAATTTACATAATTTTAGGGCTTTAGATATATATATAAAAAAACTTTTTAAAGCTTCCTATGACATAATTGCTGTCCTCAGTGGTAGAATGAGAAGCTTGACTAGTTGCACCGAACTCCTACCTAACCTAACAGTAGAATGGTAATAAATGGCAAGACCAAAATTGGCCCCTAAACCAGCTGTGGAGACATGGCTTAAAGATAGTAGCTACAAACTGCACAAAGGAGTTACGGCAGCGCTAGGATTATAAAATACAAGCATATTGACATAATGTTTCTCATAACGTGACTGATTTTCCTTTTGTAACTTCAGTGTGATAGATTTGAAAGAGCCACTCAGATGATCAATAGATATTTCTCATGGCTTTTTTGCTATTTCTAATTTATTTTTCCTTTACTGTTTTTACATTCACTACACCCAAAGGATTAACCTCAGCCTCCATTCACAAATTATTTGAATTTAAGAAAACATATACAGTCACTTTCCATCTCTGCAAAACATCTGTGAAAAATATTCTTATCACATTGTAAGTATTCATACTACCATCAATGCCATCATCAGTATAAATAAATGCAGGTAGGGAAGACAAGCAATGCACAATGCTATCAAAATCAGGCAGCAGAGCTCTTGCTGTCTTGTTTATTAGTGCAGACGTGGATGCCAGTAAAAAAGACGACGCCAGTGCCCGTGAAGGCACCAGGCTTCATGCTAACCCAACAGCACGGGCCTCTGGCCATGCCAGCCTTTGTCTGCACTTGTCCTGGCCTTGCTGGAGCTTTGCTTTTAACTCTAACAATGATTTTCTTAATAACCAAGTGGCTATTGACTAATTCGATTTACTTTTCCTTAGCTTTGTGTACTCTTGTGAAATAACTGTAATTTTTAAAGAACTGTAGTAACAAGTGGTTAGACTCGGCAGCATTTAGTATTCCTGACCCTAGCGTTATGACACAGCATGCTGCAGCGCAGGCATGACTGCAAAAAGAGGGGCACAAGGTGACAAGGGAAACCCCAGCACTATAAACGCTCCAGGGGTCACTTAAAGACAAACAGCCCCGGGAGGCGGGCAAAACTGTTTTTAAGGGTAACGAAGAAAATGAACGAGTCTATACCACATATGAGAGACACTGCATATACAATGAATTCGGAAGTTACACAGCGCTGCAGATCAGTGAAGAAGGAGCAAGGTGCAAAAAGCATATCAGAAAATTAACAGAAGCCCCAAGCATTCCCTAGAGTGAGGAGGATGAAAAACCACTGACAGCAACGTCATGCTCCTCCCAGCAGAAGAGAAAGCTGAACTCCTCGGCAGCAGTGCCATACCTCTCCTCCAGCACAACCGACTCACCAAAATCTCCTTCCCAGACTGAGGTCCGCAGCTTCCAGGGGCAGTGGAAGTACAGCATAAAGCAAAAAAGGAAGAGGCAGATGCTACATAGTGTGTGCAAAAAATTTAATTGCATTATTATCGAGACTTGTATTATTTAATGCTTTTGTTGAGACTTTCCCTGCAATAGCTTTCTCCCCCTCCCCTTTCCTTCTTTTTCTGTAATAGATACATCTGGTCTAAGAGTACTTTTTTTGATTAGCCTGTTACTATCTCAGTCACATTTACAATAAATTCTTGACTTTACATATGGTTGTGTTTCTTTTTTGTCCATAACAAAGACTTGGGTGATAAAAATAAGGAGCTAACCTGCAGTTAAGGCTAGGTCCCCAGTTCTGCAGTGGAACTATGAGCTTTAACAAAAACAAGATCCAAATCATCTTATGCTTCTATAAGAGGAGGAGACAAAAGCAGATGTATTCTTTTAATTATTCATGTTCAAAATCCATATAGATTTTGTTTTGAAAGGCTAACAGTGTGATTAAGGAACAGAAGGAAAACATATGTCTAAAGAAGCACTGTTAAAAAAAATACTTTAGAAAAATGTTTCATTCCTTAAAAAAAATCTCTAACTTCAGAAGATATTTAGCTAGATATTTGCGTACAACCAACAGGAAAAAATGACTGAGTCACTCCAAGTGAGTGTGAATTGGCAGGTCTGCAGAGCTCAGCACTACCTCTGTTGCCAAGTGTCATGCTTCATACAGAAGACTCACGCATCAGGTGTCCATGTCACACTTTTATTTCACTCTGCATAAATCTCACACAGAGATATCTTGTCAAGGTTTGTTTTATGCCAACACAAGCACTCCATAAGCATTGCTCTGATGGGAACTGGGAAGACCAAGAGCTGGCAGCTAGATCAGCTTAGGTACAGTTTTGATTCCTACATCACATACAGAAGTTACCCAGGAAACTATTGCACCAGTCGTTGCTGGAGCCTCAGTGCTTACCCAGTAACAAGCGTGTCATGTCCTGAGAGCTTCAGCAACCCCAGTGGTCATGGCTATGTTCTGCTGCACTGTGGCAGTGTCCCCCCCCCCAAGCAATAACCATCAGTGGGGTCGTGATGGCTGCATCTGCCTTAAACTGGACTTCGGGGAGAGGGACAGCAACCCAGTAGCCAAAGGCTGTCTGGCACAGTGACCCAGATGTCTTGCTGGTGTGCAAGTATGATTATGAGTCAATCATCTGACTCCATAAATAGTGGACAGCCCAGGGTGCATTGAGCCCTCCTGCATGGCAGCAGGCTGCACACCAGGATCTCCCCTCGAATAGGGATGACTCGAGGTTGAGAGAATCCTTATCATGTCAGATACTCGGTAAGTAATTTGGGAATAAGCGTGCTGAAACTGTGTAATCTTAGATAAGTGATATAAAGGACTGTTACACATAGATAATCCTTTAGACATAAACCATTGACTAAGTCTGAGACTAAGTCTGGATCCAGCCACACCTAGACTCCTCTCTGAGAAGGGGTTTAGAATGCAAGAGGGTCCTCTCTGAACCTCATGACTCAGCAGGAGGGTCTCCCTAAGAGTTTTGTCTAACCCTGTCCTCTGTGCAGTAGATAATCAAGTGTACCTTGCCTTCGAATATTTCTAAACCACTGTCACGTTTACCACTGAACTTTGTTAACTCACTGCCTTATATCAATATAATACATTGTTGCTTCTCTTGCCAGTGAAGTGAAGCACTGTTTCTGCATCATGTACTAGCAAATCTAATACATGTTGACCTTGGTAATACTTCTGCTTTTAGGCTCTGGAGAAAACTTCTTGGTTTTTGTCAAATGATACAATAAAACCTGTCTATAATGCTACGGAAATTATATGACATATTACCATTATATAGCAAACCACACTCAAACAGCTTTTAGTATGCCAAGTAACTTATTTTATCTTATATTTTGTGTTTTAAGTTCACTCTTTTATATGACACTCACATGTTTTTAATTCTGTTTATATTTTACTCTATTTTGTCACATCTGATTAACCTCTATTTGAAACTCTTACTTTGCATTAGCACACTGGCTCTATTATATCTGTTTTCAGCTACATGGATAAATCGTGCTTGGAGCACTGCCTCAGTAATCAAATTGTCTGCTGAGAGTGCAGTGCCATGCTGTAATTTTTGCTGGTGGTAAACCCAATGTAAACAGATCCTGCCCGCCTCCTCTCGCACCCACTCATCCCTGCCTGTCCTGCCAGCTCTCCCCCGCTCAGCACACTCAGCTATTTATGCTGATGAAAGTGGCAGGAGAAGGGGAGACAATGGCAAACATATTAGCTGAGGATCTGACTTAAACAGAATAACTGCTCTATCCTCAAAAACAAAATAAAACAAAACAAAAAAAAAACCCTAAACAAACAAACAAAAACCCAAATCAACCCCCCCCCAAAACAAAACAAAACATGCTGAGTGTCATTTATAAACTGATCTGGAAATTTAACCTGTGCAATTTTGCCTGCACAAGTACAGGAACTGTCATAGGGGGCAGGAGTGAGAAGCTGAGAGGAAACTGGGCAGGTGGCCCTTAAATCAGCCTTGCTGGAAGAGATCCTTAGCATAGACCTCTGCCTGGAGGACAAGAAGGTGATGGGGGACAACATGCATATTAGAAGGGAGAGGTCATGATCCTATACATTCCCCAAAGAAGATAATTATGCTGAAGATTTCTTCCTCTACAGAAAGGCAATTTCAAATTTGAGCTCAGTTTCCTTTGTATATTTTGTTCAGTATGTATCATGTCATCCATCCATTATTTTACACTGTGTTCAAAGAAATATGGGTACACTCTGCAGTTACGGAATCTTTGAAATATTCCATGGCAATTTTGCATTTTTATCATGTTTTTCCTCTACATGTTGTCCATTACTATTACCCATCTATTTTTTTTTTTTAATAATTTTTAGAAATACATGCCATAAAGGGAAGAAATCCATTCTAAGAATTACTGGAAGCTAACACCGTCATCCGAGAGAAGTGTTCTTCCATTTACAAAATCCCTGCAATAGCCACTGAGTGATTCAGACCACAGAGCTAAGCTGACACCTGCTTTACAGGACTCAGGAACCCTCTGCATTAGGCACCTCCAGGTCTTTTACTTTAACGTGATACTGGTTCTTCCTTTGCATCTGCTGCCACCCTTGATCTTCCCAGTTCTCTGACACCACATGCAATTAGGCTGCTGGCTTACCAAGAACAGTTCTTATCATAAAATGTGCCCTACAATAATTTCATTCAGAGAAGGAGGTTTCATTCTGGGAATAGTAGTTTTCAAAAAGAGCAACATTTAGCAGGAAAAGAAAAATCGCTATTCCTTTATGCTATTTTATGAAAAGTCCCTTGCAGAGTATATGGGTAAGCAACTAAAGCACAATGTCTCTTTAAGCATAGGATTCCTTGGAAATTTTCTTCTCCAACACACAGAATGTTAAATCTGCCTATGTTATATGTCTCCTCTGCTTGCACATTTATTTCCTTGTCTCATCTTTTCAACTTACTTCTTTAAAACACTTTACAACATCCCTGATTCTTGGACCAGCTCAGAAAGTGAACTCACTTCCCCATTAAAAATGACATGCATTATTCTGCACCTGAAACTTTACTAACCTGAAACAAGGTGATCTAATTTATTTAGAGAGGAATGCAGGCTTCTTCATTAAGTATAATAATTCCTTTTTCCTTTTTAGTGACAATTTCTTGACTTCAGTTACAGCATCCCTTCTATCTGATATGACAGTGGAAAACTGGAAGGATCACTGGTACGTTACTACAGTTTTGTTTACCAAACGTTCTTAGATAACACCCCTATTTGTCTGTGACACAGCAGGGAGTAAATGAAAATGTTTATTCTGACCCCTCAGCAGCAAGAATTCCCTTAATCCACTCACTGATGAGATAACACTGTAGGATTACAATAATCAACTTGCAGTATGTCCTCTATTAGGGCACTAAAGATACGGCATTTCCTATCCACTGGGAAATGATTCTTCGCTTACATAACAGTGGCAGGCTTTCGCCCTTTGAGATCACGTTTTTCACCCCATGCTGAGCCCTCAAACTGCTTCAGTATCAAGTGACTAATATTAAGCTAAATCCTACCATTCTAAAAGCCTGCAACTAAAAGAAAAATTGTTTGCAATGCCCACTATTGATTTAAGTAATGGAACGATAAAGAGACAGATGTTAACGATATACTTAAGCTTCTACGCATCCTCATAGTGGCAGAGTTACAATGAACTGCTTGTGAAGGGCTCTTATTTAAATGTAGATAAAAATCTCAATCACTTCCTGCCCTAACAAATTTAAAAATTGCTAATACTGCCGGGTGAGGGATTCCTAGGTGGATTCCACCACAGGTCAAGCCATGACCATTGCCTAATGTCATGCGGGAATTCTCCATTTGCTACAGAATTACTGAGTTTTGTCAAAATTCAAATAATAAAACAAGGGGAGGAGGGGAGGGAAGACTAGAGAATTCAGATAATTCATTCAAACCTGGATTTTTTCCATACGCTTTACTAAAGGAAATTTTAAGTGTCAAAAAATACCTATCTTGTGCTCATTATTAAATGCTAAATACCACAGTGTTTTGAGCTGCCTTGTGGCCATTGTAAAGAAAACAGGTGTTCTGATAGATTATAAAGTGTGAGTCAGAGGATGTGCAGAACAGA
Source organism: Phalacrocorax carbo (assembly GCF_963921805.1). Taxonomy (NCBI): domain Eukaryota; kingdom Metazoa; phylum Chordata; class Aves; order Suliformes; family Phalacrocoracidae; genus Phalacrocorax; species Phalacrocorax carbo. The sequence goes on from NC_087520.1 coordinate 18,084,308, forward strand.
ATTTTAATGAGGCTGCGAGCGCAGAAGTCTGACTAGCCTTTTGAACACGATGCTAAAACACTGAAAGTAGTCTTAAAAGAGACAAATAGCAGGAACACAACTAAAAAAAAATCCTCATTAATGTACACCAAGCGAATGTGATATAGAAAGTCATTAAGTCAGGTTTTGTAAGGTGTCAGTGGAGCTGATTACTGCAAGGTCTGCGGTAGAGGAGTCAGACGCGCCGGACAAGTCCCTCAGAGGTGGGGTTGGCTGGTTCAAAGCGGGATTCATCATTTTCGCCTTTGGTCCATCCGACTCCTGCTGCTAAAACATGCAAATTTCTTAATGATTTGCTCGGCTAAGTGAAGGTCCAGTATGATGTTATAGTAACAATACCAGAAAAAATCTTCACTGAGCACCTAACCCAGCCTCCAGTCTCCATTCTCTCCTGTACTAGCAGCAGATGGCACAGAGCCTCCGTGTGGGCTTGCTGACGCTAGCTCTGAGACCTTCCCAAAACAGGAGCTAAAAGCGTCCTTATCACATCAGATAACCATTCAAATCACTCCTATCGTTACATTCACACAGAGCCACTCCAACAGTTTTAAAAGATTATAAACAAAGACATTCTGTGATTGACATTTAGGAATAAAGTAATTTGGGAAAAAAAAATTAAATCAGTCTTGCAAGCCTGGTATCTCAGGAAAGTTTTTTCTGACTGATAACAAAACTGCTGGCTGAGAAACCAAACACAGGCATTACTAAAAGGAGCAAATCTGGGTGGGCGTGAATGAAAAGGACAAAGTGGTCTTTCAAACTGACACCACACCCATTGCCCTTTAGGTAAGTTTTACTCACGCAATTAAACCACAGGAAAGAATAGAAGAAAAAAAAAAAGGCACACCTGTGCACAGTTTAAATGAGCACTTGCACAAATACTCAGTTTTGTGAAAGCATTTGTTTCCATATCTGTGAGATTCAAGTTAAGCATGAATGTAAATACAGAAGTGGATCTTTTAGTAATAGTAAGAGGACTGTGTCAGATATAAATCCATGTGCAAAATATAGAGAAAAAATATTTTAAGCAAAAATATGACTTTTTTCTTATATGAATTAACTATTTTAGTAAAATTCCATAAGACTGTTAATTAACCACGCACTTTATTAAGGTTATTATCTTCCTACAAATTTCTGCCAAGCACATACTATCAGTATCAGTACCATGTTTCTGCAGCTATCTAGTCCATGCTTTGTCAAGCACACAAGTTGTTAAGTGTATGCATTTTTTGCCTCCCACACACTCTTGGACATATGCTGTTTACTTTTCAAACTCCAAAAAGTGAGCATAGAAAATTACTTCTACACAGAGAGGACTTCTTTAGCTCAGCCTTAGAAGCAACATCCACTTGGGTTTCTGATGTTGGAAGCTAATGAGAAATGGCAAAGCATTAACAGTAGAGGGAAGGAGCTACTCATTACTGCAAGACCTACATTGAAAAAAACCCGGTATATAAGTCAGACCAAGAAAAAGAGCAGCAGTCTCCCTTCATAAAGTTCATTATAACACCAATGGACAATCTCTTTTGACGACACTGGATACGTGATTTGTAACATGGAGTGAGGATCCACAGTCTCAGATACAAATGCAGAACAGTGTGATCAACTGGGCTGTACTGGTTTGCAAGAGAAGGCACAAGGATTTTACTATTTTCCTGAAGCACAGAAGGTAAAATGGCCAAATGATGGGGATATCCCAGAAAAGGTATGGAAAATCCAGGGGAGAACTTTCAGGAAGCCTGAATAACAGACACCCTTGGGAAAACCAGGCTGCCAGCCTGCTCCCAGCCTGCTGGCAGCTTTACTGGCTGGGCTAGCTGTCGCCTTCAAGACCTAGAAAGTGTAAAAATCCAAAATGCCAGGACAAGGTTTGAAACCCAAAATGTCAAAAGGTGCTTGGAAAATGGGGTCACATGTTGTTTGAGGGGGGGACTGTGCTCTTCTGGTGTCCTTGTGGACATACAGATGTACAAAAGAGTGTGCGTGTTTATATATTTATGCATGTGTGAGAGTATGTACCCTATGCATGTGAGAATATATATCCTATGGATATAAAAATGACAGCTTCAGCTTCCACACAAAGTGTCCTCTAGCAGGGGTAAACCTGGAGTGGAGGTCTCAACAGCAGAACTCATAAAACATAGGGCAGGTGCATACAGAATACTCCTAGGGGTAATCCTTTCATTAAGCCTTTAACTTTGTGTTATTTTCTGTCAGAGTTGTTTTACTTTTGTTGTTCTTCTGGATTGATTTACATATTTTTTAGAACTATGTCAAATTAAATTTCTCCATATTTAGATAAGCTTATAAAAACTTTAAGGATGTTTCCTTTTAACTTTCATTCTTCTCCCTGCTATTACAGCTCTGAAAAAAATAGATGGAAATAAACTTGGTAAAGCCTATTGAGAAAATCCTAAAGTCAAAAAAGTGCATTAAAGAGAGAAAACAAGTGATTGAAAGAGAAAGTATGTTGAAATTCCAGTTTATATCCTAGTAAACAGAGGAAGGACCTATAACTAAAATCTATGCACTGACGCCTTAGCAAGTATGAATACAATGAAACTACACTGGCTTACACTGAAGTGCCAGCCCACACATAAAATGTCTCTATTATAGCTTAAAGCATACATGTAGGTGGTGGCAAAGGTGACTGTGAGTTTCATTTTCCTTGGCCATATACTCTGGTCTTTCTTAAAAAGAAAAAAAACACAACAACAAGAAACTGGAAAAACAAGAGTACATCGGGATGAATGCCTCTAAATTATTCCACACACCCACCTCTCCCAATCATATTCAAAACAATTCATGATGCAGAAAACCTGTGACCCGAACACACTTTCTGCACTAAAAATACAATTTATACAACTTATTTGCAATGCTCATGAACAATACAACACAGGCAGTGGGTACATCTGTATCACAAGTATTCCATCTATAAACTGCCAAGCACCTTTAGCTAATTCTTTAGCGCTCCTGATTTCCCCCTTCAGTCAGCTGAAGATCGGTGGTGCCAAGGATATTCATTCAGCCATGAACGCAAGATCATCTCTGAGCACTTTGCAGGATTTTTCTCTTAAGAAGCTTTTTAATGTATAGTTAGGGATTTCTGCACTGAGAGGATACTTGTTAGCACTTCACAATCTAGCACAAAACATATGTTCTAAAAAGATATTAAAGAATAGCTTGAATGGGTATTTTGGTCACCTCAGCAACAGTTCCTATCTGGATATTCCTGTAGATACTGGACATTTTCAAGGCGCCTATTGACACTCGCCCAGCCATAAAACAGGAGCATTAGAATTGTATCTTTTTTTGATGAAAATAAAAGAAGCTTCATGGATGTCTTTGTACCATGGACTTTATTTTCACTAGGATTTTCTTATTTCAATTTGTAGAATGAATTATACAAATTGAGATTTGACAAGCTTTCTTTAGAAGAATAAATACCTCTGCTTCCAAACCTGTTTCACTTAACTCCCTGTTCTCTCAAAATCATTCAAAATCTCTATTAGTATAATCCAGCTAAAGTGTGTAGCCATTGCCATTAGGAATAGATATTATTGTTTCAATTACCAACAAACGGCTTCCATGAATACTTTTTTCCAGTCTCACATTCAAATGCAAACCTGCTCTAACAACTTCTTCCAGGTTTCTGTTTTTTAGCGTCAAGGTGAATGAAAGGAAAGAAAGCCCTACACCAGCCTGATGGAAAATGCATACTTAGATTGTATTCTTACTGGTTTCAGCAACAAAAGTTACTGGTAGTAAAGCCCAGTTTCAGAGCACGTAAACGTTCTAAAGTTTTAGCATTAGTGTGCTATGGATACCGTTTAAGTTACATTTTAAAATAACTCTGTTGTAAATGTTGCATATTAATCTCTTGCCTATGGAGAGTAGGTAGGAGTTCAACAGTGTTGCCAAAAAAATGCCAGTAAATGAAAACTAGGTGCCTAAATTTACGGTTGGAGAACAATAACCCTTCTAATTATTACCCATAAGTTAGAGCTTTTGTGTGGTAAACATCTAATAATCAGTAACTGAAAGTTAACTCTTTAGGTTTGAGAACAAAGCATTTAAAATATTTAAATGACAATACTAGTGCAACGGCCCTTTAAAATCAAAAGGCTGAGGTTTAATAGTTTACACTCTGCCAATTCCCTAATTCAGTTCAGAATGCTCAGATCTTCAAGGAAATAATCTTGTTAAAGCATTTCCATTTCATTCCATAATGTCTTCCATAGCACCTAGAAGAACAGTCAAAGCAAAAGGACCATATACATTTGATTTTTTTTCTTTTTTTTTAAAGCTGATTCCTTGGCAATAACCAGTGCATGAGCAGGTCTTTAAATCAATTGCTTCAAAGACTTATTCCAGGGAACTAACTAAAGAGAAATGTTTAATTGCCTCAAAGGAATCTTTAGCTTTTCTTCCCTTCCCCACAATGATAAAACTGAAAATTGCACAAATATGCACCTAATTTCCAATAACAAATTTATCAGTTGCTGGTCTTGTAAAAAACAGTATAGCCATAGAGATCAATTTACAATTAACATCAGAACTGTATCATCTTTCCCTCATCCGCATAAAATAATTTCCTGCCAGCCAGAGCTCCAGGTGGGAGCTGTACAGCTCAGGTGGGAAACAGGAACCCCCAGACCTCCCCTTGGACCACAGATAGGCACAGCACAGCATCACCTGGCCATGTAGGGCATTTTGTCTGGATTTCAATGACTTAGAAAAGAGATAGAGGCAACAGTCACTGACGTTGCTGTAATAATGTCTACAGACTAGTAAGCATACAAAGCTCCCTATTCTAGTCATTAATGCACTAAATGGTCCACCAAACTTTGTCCTTAAATGAAGGAAAACATAAAGTAAGATGTAAAAAAACCTACCCCTCTTTTTTTTTTTTGCAGAGATTTCATCTGCGAGCACAAAAAACTTTCAGAGGATTTCCATATTTGAAGTACAGCCAAAAATGGTACAGTAAGAAACAGCTGTAACACAGCCCGTTAGATGTATTCATTTTTGTTTTCTGAGCATCATTCCAGTGGCACAAATGATATTTCCCACATGCCCTCAGTCTACAAAAATGATGATGGAGGCTTCATAAATTACTGATGCATTGCTTAGACATACTTTAGAAAATTAATAAATTCTTCATGAAGCAACGGAATGATGTGAAAGCTTCCAATAGAGATTGTATGTAGGTCTTCCTTGGGTAGCTGTTAAAAAGAAAAGCCCCTTTAGAATTGAGATTAAGTTGGCCCAGCTTCACGATTAGACAGAGCAGTCACAGCAATGAAATTAGGAACAACTTCATTATTTTCCAGTACTCTAAAAAGAAGTATGCACAAAAGACTAATAAAAATTACACAGCAATAATGTAGAAGAAAGAGGAGAATCAAGACTGCAATAAGTAAAGACAGATTTGGCTGTGAATTCTATTGTGCAGTAGCACAGACTGGTGTGTACTACTAATATCTAGTAAAAATAGGCCTCTCTCTACCTTCTATCATCTCTCCTGGAAAACCGTCAATTGAGAAAGTAACTGACTTTACAGTACATTAATTAGTGCATGTTGTGTATCTAGCGACAACATCAAGTTCTCACTTGGGTTACAAAAAAATCCACAAGGTCTGCAAAGCATATACCAACATGTGCTCTAATCTATTTCCATTGAATGTACAATTTTTCAGCCCTAGAAAACTCAGAAAAGCAGCACAGAAGAATAGAGAGATACATATTAAATACTAAAATGTTTTCAAATTATTTATAGAAAGATCAGCTCTGCCTTCTCTCAGTGGATGCTAGCATTTAAGAAGTTCATATTTTCTTTTCTTCTCCTAAGTGTCAGATGTTTCATACTTCTTATTTTCACCTAAATACGCAAGACAAATGTAAACCAGCTCCTCAGATAATCCTGCATGGCTAATACACACAGACAAACTGAAAACAGTATATGCTTTTCTGGAGCTTATTTAGAAACAATATGCCATTTTCAAATTTAAAAAATCATACAACAAGCTTTTCTTATGCCAGAGCAAAACAGGAAATGAAACGGTCGCCAAGGTAACTATATCCAAATACCTATAAACTATATCATGAAAGCTGATGTCCTTCAGCCTAACATTAGGCAGTCAGGATTGCTGTGCAGTGGCGACTACAGCTGAAACACCCTTCAGGATAAATGCTAGACAGTTCGCACAGAGACACATAGCTAGAAAATTCTTTGGGACAGCAGGACAGAGATACTGAGTGCTCTGATCCTGCAAGGTGTAAAAGCATGTGCTTGACCTCCAAAGCGTACAATGGACTACAAAGGGACTGTAGAAATGCTTGAACAAAATACATGCTTAATTGCTTTGCCAGACTTCAGGCCTGATTATTAAAGCATCTGGCAAACCTACTGCAAACAAGATTTGTATGTGACTATATTCAATGGAGCTAAGCAAGTCTGCTGAAAGATGTAATCGTTTTCAGCGTAAGGGCTTCATTTGTTGTCACAGTCTTCTCCCTGCTACTTGCTTATATTAGCATCACTCAGAAAATCTTAAAAATCCAACAGAAACATGGTGCTTTGTTTCCAAAAGTATCATCATACACATATTACCATTACTCATGCTGCAACTGGCTTATATCTGTGATAGGCTCTATTATTTTCCTTTGCTGCAATTATTGTCATCATTCCTGCAATGCCATGAATAGGCCTTGCACTTAAAATATTTTCTTCCTCAGGCTTCTTGGATGTACAATTGCAATATTGAGCTGTTTATGGTTACTAGATGCTACAAATTCCTCTGTCATTTCTAGGAATGATTTCTTTTAACTACATATTCACTTCTACCTTAAAAGGAACAGATCCACATAGGAGAATTTAATTCCTTAAAATATGCAGTAGGTAGCAGAGACTGTTTAGAATATGAGGGAGATCATATTTGTAAACCCATCCGTAAGCTTGAGATAAATGCATGTTTTAAAAGACTACTGAAATGGAAGTACTTTAGACGATGGGATTGAGGAATGAATCCATTGAGGAAGCAGAGATGGTTATGATTAAAAAAAATGGTTTGAAAGTTTGCAGACTGGAAAAAAGCATTAAACCCAATACTCTTCATAAACAACCAAGTACTTTTTATTTATAGAAGTATTTGGAGTTCATTATTTCTGAATTACTTATTTCACAAGTAAATTGATACATCCTTCAAGGCACTACAAATAAAAATCATGTGCAGAACATATGCCTGGCATATCAGAGTCATTCAGGAGAGTGAGAAATTACATTTTTTAATTATTGTTGGTGGGCTAAAACTAGAGAAGCCTTGTGCAACTTCCTTTGAGCAATATTCTGAGTTGACACAAAGATCAATGTGGTTGTCACATCTTAATGAGGACATTGCTTGCAGAGGAACCCCATATGAACTGATCCCTGAGTGTAGCCGCATATTATCAACATTTTTGTCTAAAAAGGAAGAAATCTGGAGTTCAAATACCTTTACAACCATAACAAGAACTGGTACTAGTCTCCAGCAGAAGGAGACTAGAAACAGATTCAGTGAAGGAATCAGCTAATTTTTTAAAAGTAATTCTCCACCAACCTTAATGACCAGAAGTTTGGCGTCACCAAAGGCATAGGTCTGAGAAAGAGAGAAAGGCGGGGAGGAGCTCACTCTGCCCGTGCCAGTCACCCCATAACAGTAGTAGTACAAGGCTTTAGCAACATCTTGCTTCTTGTCAAAGAAATTACTAATGTGTGAAATCGCATATCATATCTACAAAGCCAGCACATTGTCCATACATAGCAAGCAACACCTATCCACAGAAAATTGCACACAAACAAGGACCTCACAATAGGTCCCCAAGCACGTACTGCAAAAAACTGACCTCATCATCCTTGTAGTGAAACTACCCTACGCATAGAGGAGTCTGGGCAATAGTGACAGATGATTTCTTTAGCCAACTGAAATCGGTGAAAGACCTTCCAACTGAACAAGACACTACACTTCCACGGATTGTTAGGACTAAGGGTCTATTTTATCACTTTGTTTTGCAGAAGGAGCTCTGTAGGTTTTCTAATAGTCATGTGCCCCGAGTACTTACAAACTTGTACATCCTTACAGATGTGCAATATGCCTCTGGAGCCACTCAGGGGAATTCGTTCAGTAATGGTTTGTGGAATACATTGATGGGAAAGCCAGCACTGCTCTGTAGCACTTACATCCAGAAAAAATCACATATGGAAAAAAAAAAAATAATCTAAGAACGGCCTGGCCAGTCCTACTGGGATACATGTCAGAGCTTCATGCTCCTATACCACAGAAAGACCTGATGCTGACCAACGTGAAGTTTGACATCCCAAACCAGTCATTATTTGTGTCAATTTGAGAAGGTCATATCCAGCCTCATAAGAAAACATACAGCACAATTCCATACAGACAGAAAAAATGATACAGTCTACTTCCTTGAAGGTTCCAGTACATCGCATCCTATACAACACAGAAGTATTTTTCCTGCTGCAAATATTAAATCCAATAGCATGTTTCGGTTTAGAGACAAAAAAGCACAGCCAACAAGATCATCTTAAAGTATTTGACAGGGTTTTTCCCCTTCTAACAGCCTGAGATTGTGAACATCTATCAAGCCTTCCTTTCTAATTTAACTGGGTTGTAGTTTACACTCATAACCCAAACAATAAAGTTAGAGTAATGAGTTTCAATCACAGGACTCTAGCAAAGAGATTAATTTCTACAGATAATCAAAATCACCATCCTACTGTCCTTTCCTTGTTCTTGGTACTGTACTAGAAATTGTAGATAGTGGAACATTATCACCAGTGATCCTTTCATAGTATTAGAAACTTCTTCAGAGATGAGTAGCAATTTTCCTGCTTGAAAGCAGTATCAGGCTTCACTACACTGAAATCAGATGAGCAGAGCACAATCCAAACTTCTTTTACTTATCCCATTTTTTTTAAAGATCTCATAATACCTTTTGAAAGGGCTTCTAGCAATGTGCTATGTTTTAATAGCATTTTAGTAGTATTAATAATTAAGTAGAGATTATAAAAGAAATAAAAACCATATACATCTTCTGACTGAATAATTAAACAGGTGCAGGACCAAACTTAAACAAATTTAACTTAGCATTCATTATTTTACTTAATTTCGAATCAAGAGCATTTATAACTTTCAAAATGCTAATTAGAAATGGGAAAATAAAATCTTAAAATGGTTTCAAAGAGTAACATTTTGCACAATTAACCTAAGCCAATCACTTCTTCCTCCTAAAAATTAAACAAGAATTCAATTAGACAAAACCATTAAAATGGCAGCTTTAAGAGCAACTATTCTTTTTGCACTGAAATATAAACACTTATCTTAATACCAAGCTAGGCACTGTTAAAATCCCTTGTATTCAAGAGAATCCTTGACTTTTGTTATATGAAGCAATTCTGATATCAGGTAATCAGTCGCTTGATTATTTTTGTTTATTTATTTTCCAAACTAAATTAGTATTTGCCAAAACACTTCAGATTAGAAAGCAGCTTTCTCAGGAAATTGCAGCTAGTTGATTCAGACTTCTTACAATCCCCAGTTCATGTAAAACGTCAGGTTTACATACTTAGAACTAATCTGAGCAACCAGTAGCAGAAGAACCTGGACACAGGATCCCCATTTATTTCTGGGGGGTCAGTAAGGACTTTCCGAAATAAAACACTTGCAAAAATTGTATTCAGAAAAGGACTGGGAGACACCAACTGCCCATATTCTTCTGGGATCCCAGAAGGAAAACATTTTCCCACACTCTCACAAAGCTTTGCACGTACTTCATATCATTGTGTGTATGAGAGCTGGAAAAAGTATAACTTGAATCTGTAGGTAGTGTGTGAGGATGAGAGGAATTACAGGCACTATTCTGCTTGACATGTCAATAAAAATACCAAATAATTCTCACATCATCAGTTGCTTCAATCTCTATTCATATTCATCAGGGTATTTTCTCTAGGACCAAGTAACATTAGAACCTGCTCACTGTACAAAGGACAGATGTCTTTAAAAGAAAATAACCATCTGTTGCCCCTTCTTTGCTAAGTGATACTCACTTCAGAAGAGCATCCAACATTTATACATGCAGAAAATGAAATTTAAAAGCAGCATATCAAGAAACTGCTGGTACCTCCCTGTACCAGGACACCGAAATATCCATCACAGCACTTCTGCAGTCATGTTGCTACTGGGGGAAGAAGCACAGCACATGAGAGGAAGAAAAGTGTGACACAGCACTGGCCTCCGTGCTCCTCTCTGACTGCCTTTTCTGAGAAGGGGCAAACGTTTATTTAAGAATGGAATAGCCATGAAAAGTCAAAGGAAAGAAACCCAGAAGAGTGGCAGTATTAAGAGGCCAAGGCAAGGCTAGAAGGAAGCCAAGATAATGAGAGCAGGAAAGGATCCAGCTAGAACTGACTGAATTAGCTGCAGGGCAGAGAGAGTCCCATCAAAACTTCAGAAACAGTGCTTCAATGGCAAAAGCTCCCTGTTTTGGCTACCTTTTCAGCTGCTCCAAACAACGGGGTTTCGTCATGCTGCATGAGAAATGGAAGCAAGAAGGTGTCACTTTGGCCTGGCAATTCTTCCTCCGAGGAAGAATCTTTGCATATTAATAGATAATTAACACCACCTGCTTATTCCCCTCCAGGCAAGAGAAAGGAGCACCTTCGAGATGAGACTGCTCGTTGCTCTTCTCCTTTCCCCTGTGCACACACAACTCTTGAACATGACCTCTGGTAACAATCACTCATGAGGAAAAGTCTAATACTTACGACACCCAATGTTCCTGCGTGAGCAAGTATGGTCACTGCATTTCCCTGGATAAGCAAGGGTTTATTTTTCTCACTCTTGCATTGTCTTTTCTTACAGTGTTTTGCTTTTCAATAAAGCTAGGTACTAGCATTGTTGCAACAAGTTAATTATATTCTATTTTAATAAGGATCTTGGTTTAAACTCCGCTTGTATGAGATTAAACTCTCAACCTCACCCCTGCATCTTTCATCAGGGAAATACCAGTCTGTCAGTGGTAGTCACGAATTTTGCTTAACCACTGTGATAGTTATTAAGTATTAGTGCAAGTGTTCCGTATGGAGTATCTGCAATGGTCTTGGTGATTATCCCAGCCGTCGAAAGTTTGGTGCGAGGAATTCCCCTTGCGCAGACTGCTAGTCAGAAACCACTGGCTCTGTACAAAGCACACCAAAGTAACCAGCAGATGACAGTGAGGTGTGTCGACATCCCATCGTTTCTTACGGAAGAGCTTGGAGAAAAGTCACCCAGCTCCACTCCTCCTTCGTGATGCTGAAGCACGTGATGAAGGTGCCCATGCTCAGGTTACAGCACTGATGCACTTCTGCCACAATGTGGATCTTTGGGTAAACGAGCAGTGACAGCCCCTCCAAGCCCCTCCTCACCCACCTCAGAGAGGTCCCCCCTTTGGGGGTGAGAGTGTCAGGGAGGGGAGATTCAGCCCAGAGGGACAGATATGCCTCTTGGCCCAGGGGTTCTTCACCCCTCTTTGATTTTGCAAAAACAAAGTGCCATGTTCAACAGAAATGCAGAAAATAAATCAATTGTAAGTATGGGTTGAGAAGTTTACAGATTTATCTAAAACGCAATTTCAGCTACTTTTAGCAGACCAGGCCAGGCAGTTTTTTCTGACAAGTAGCTGATGCCTCCTCAGATGGTTCAGCGGTATACTCAAGGCAGCCACCAAACTCAGAGGTGGGTATTAACCTGTGCCTACCTGTACACCTTCCCCACCTACTTGTCAAGCAGGAGATGAGAAACACTTGATTGCTTTTTCCTGGTGTGCCATCAAACTTACATTTTCATATCAGGTGTTCAGGGGCTCTTATCAGTGGAAGCTATTGGTCAAGTGACAAAACAGGGCAGCAAAGAGAGCGCATGCTTGTGCTTAAAAACTTTTCTCCATTTTGTGACTTGCTTAGGATTTGCTGGCCCAGTCATTGTCTCCTGCACAGCCACACGATTTTGGTTATTGGTGGAATCACAGTTATACGACCATAGAAACAACCATACCACATCCAAAACCATACTTCAGGACATACTGAATTTTCCAATCCACACAGTTGTGGGAAGAAATAAAGAAGTGGAATTCAATTATATGAAACAACCAAAGGGGAAAGGAAACCCAAAGGCAATTTTTTCTGTTCAAAAGCATGGACATGGAAGACAAATTAAATCTTGATTTTAACCAGAGATTGCAAGGGGGAGGGAAGGAGGGTGTCCCAGATTTGTCTCACTTCAGTATTTCTACACCCCAGTGCCGTATTGGAGCCCTTAGTCACTGTCTCTCACTGGCAGGTTAAAGAAATATTTTTCTCCTGCAGGATGCACATGAATATTCATACTATGGTTTTAAGACAAGCTTCATATTCAGGAAACAAAAAACAAAACAAAAAAAAAAGAAAAATCAGCGTTGTATAGTATTTAGATTCTGCTTATCTAAGTAGCAATGATGAATCAATCATAGCAACAATGAACTGGGGGGGATCAAGAAATACATCAAACTTTCATATTTTACATTGAAGTTATACAATACAGTTACTATAACACTGTTTTGGCTGTACACAGTCAGTTAAATAAGACTAATTTAGCAACTTTCAAATATCAATAAGTAATAAACATCTTCATGTATAGGCCATGCTTGCTCATTCATGTGCTTTGGAGTGTATTAAAAAAATGATTTCTTCAATTAGCTAGACATAGTGTCTAACGGAGGACCTACTTCTCATTAAGGATTATTTAATCACATGTGTAGATTGGAAGACATTTTCATCAGCTGTTTTTGAGTTCTTGATTAATTTAAGAGATGCATAAAATGTTTTTCAAATGTATTTTCACCCTGTAATAATCCCAAAGAATTTGCTCTATCCCAATGCATTTTTCTACTACAGTCAAGCACAGGAAACATGCAAACGTCGTCAGAGACGTGCCAACAGACCTCCACCGATAGCATTCACTACTCTGAATCCTGCAACAGGAAAATGGAAAAAATAACAGTCCTTACAAAATTACAGAAAAAAACCCTGCAAGATACAATCCTGCTGCGCAATTCCACTTTGTCTTATAATAACTTTTTTGGTTTTTCTCTTTTAAAAAAAAATCTGTAAATCTCTCATAGTATTATACTAATCAAGATTTTGCAACTTAACACCTAGAAACTACAACAGTAGCACTATTTTTACTTCTACTTGCAACTCATTATTACCTTGGTTCTTACCTATGGAAGATTACATTACAGCGGGTAAGCTGATACTTTTTTAACCATCTGTCCTGAAATCCATGCAGAAATGCATCACACAACAAAAAGGTCTCTTATAAAATACTGTTTTCACTCCAGACAACACAGACAATGAAGGAGACATGAAATTTGTAGCTTAAGTACTGGAGCAAAATAAATAAAGCAGTAGATGTTAACATATTAACAACAACTTAATCTCTTGAAAACGAGAAGCAGAATGAAATCAGAAAAAAGT